>NC_063218.1:18825984-19129015 GCF_020740725.1 Corvus hawaiiensis
AGGAAAAGATATCTGAGCTCAACACCTGCAGTCATGTGGTATTTGCTTGGACATCAGCAACCTATATTTCAATAGTAACCCTGAAATAGGAAAAATCCTAAGATTTTCACTTTTTCCAAGGATTTACCTCTTTCAGGTACAAAGCACTCCTCTCTGGAGGAGTGAAACTTTCCTGCTTTCCTGGCTCCTATTTGGAGTGAACAGGAGAAACAAAGTAACAAACACTGTAGAAAACCTCAGCGTCTTCTTCAGTGCTAAAGAAATGCAGACAGGTTGGAACTAATATTTTAAAAGCCAATTGTAATTTAAGCTCATCTGAAAAGAACTGCTTTCCTAAATATAGCACTCCCCAAAAACATATTCCTTAAAAATGAGCTGAGACATGAGTGAATAAATGAATAAGTAAATAATCTTTCCCAATAACAAAAACAAGCCAAGCACTGAATATACAGCTATGACACAAGGAAACTTTTTATTTCTCTTGATCTAATACTTTGAGTGCAACATGTCTGTAAACCAGCAGGCAGCCATAAACACCAATAGAGAGAGTTTAAATCAATATGAAAAAAAAAGTTTTCCAACTGCAGCCTTCGTAACCTTAAAAACAGCATTAAGAGGCAGAAGGAACACATTGCATTCACCATACAATTTTCTGAGTGTCACAGAGGTTAAGAGTCTCCTTGACCATATCAGCAGGTAAATCCTCTATGTTTGTTCCAAAACCAGCAGGAACATCAGTAATTTACAGCAAGGCATCTGTGCAGGATCTTTTGCTTTCATCCATGAGGAGCATTTCTGTTGCTTAGGTGCTGTGCATGGTAGAATTTCCTGTTGTTTCTTAACATAGGAGAATTGAATTTGTTGCATAGGAGAATTTTTGATGTGCATACTTGAAATAAATCTCAGACATCTCAGGTTTATTTCTCAGATTTTTCCAACAGGAAGTTTTTTAAATTGTGTCTTGCCCTCTCTCCCCACTTCCCAAGTCAATGGCAATGCAGTTGTTTAACTGTGGCCTGCTGAAATAGAGACTTCGTTTTTTAACTTCCACTGAATATATGATGTCATAGCCACCCAGTAGATAAGCTGCAGATAACATGACAGTAATCACAAGTCGCTGACTGGGTTGCAGAAGTTGCATTCTTCCTCTTTCCAACTTAATTATTGGAAAATTTCAATAAAGTGTAAGTTAATTTTATTTTTTATGGAAGAAAGAAGAGACTTCTGCTCATGAAAACGTGCAAAGCACCTATTCTCCTGGGCTCTATGGTACTGAAAAATACAGCTGCCAAAAGTATGTTGAGGAAATTCCATATACATGTGCTTATTTTGATAATCAGACTCCAACAACATTAAGTTTCAGAAACAAAACTGGTCTGACTGATTAGCCCTTCACACCTCTATGATACCAAATTGACATCTGTGGAGGAGATAGAGTATTTTTTTACTGTTTGTATGTCAAATTAGGAGATGGGTCCTGTTCATGATATTTGACTGATTTTTCATCATTTTACTGTTCTTCCTAAGAAGAAGATACTGATGGTCTTTGGTCCAAAAAATTCCAAGATTGCAGCTGCATTGCCTGGATTACTGTATTGTTAAGAGTTACTCAGGATTTCAACTTTTAAGAATCTATTTCAAACCTGTAAACTAATGAAAACTTCTTTTTGACAGTCAGGAGATATTCTCGCAGAGGCAAAAATTACTGCAGTTTAGGAATCTAACGAGTATGCTACTGAGGGACAAACTTAGAAAACAAAGTCTTGCAATACTTAAAGCAGACAAAGGTGGATACTTATATAGTAAAGGTTCATTCACGGGTTTTATGTATAATAGGGATTTTTGTGTGTGTTTTTGGAAATAGGTTTGAACAGGTTAGAAATACCTCCATGAAGAAATTATCTGAAAAATATGAAGTTCATATATGTACAAGGATAAAGGATCTGGGACTGTTTTTATTAATACTGCTAAACCTTCACACACAAAAATTAAGAAATGCTTTTGATAAATAATTGTATGGAAATAAGCTATTTTCGGTCTTCTAAGTTTTCATCATTGTTGCTCAACCCTTGTTTCACTGGTGAAAAACTTATTAGTATTCTTTTTTCCACAAGCTGTCAATTTCTGTATCTTTGTCTGACACCTATAAACAAGGTTGTCAAGGTAGATGGAGGAGAGGAGTAGCTGGGGCAGAATTACACAGCTGATGTTGACACAGACTCACATGCACAATTATTTGCAGGGTCCATAGCTAAAGGCATACATAGATTCTAATAGCAAATGTTGCTTCCAGGGACAAAAGGAAACAGTTTGAAAAAGTCTATAAATCATTGAAAACTACAGAAATTCATTTAAATGACAAAGGTTCTAAACTGTCACAGTATATGTAAAGAAAAACATCAGATTCAAATGTGAATGATAAGTCTGTTAATTTAAAGTGTTTATTGTGTCCAGGTCCTTACCTGAAAGCAAATTATTCTGTAATGTAGGATTCATGATGATGTGATGCCATAAATGTGTTAATACTATGTAAATGCAAAGACAAAGTGCTTTAAGAGCACAGACTCAAAGTACTGCTCTGTCAAGGACTGAACCTTTCATATGTTTTGAAATGCTAGTTAAGTAAAAAGCAACCAACATGCTATGTTATTAGAGTTAAGCTTTTTAGTTTGCGAAGTGTCACACTTTGAAAGGTAATTTAATGCTGCCAAAGTCAGAAGCTGTTTTTAGATTTAAAGTTACCAACTATATTGCACACCTGCACCACAATTTTACAAGGCATTCTGGTCCTTTTTCTCATCATATCAGTGTGTGTGTATGTGTTAAGTTTTTCATTCTTATAGCAGAAAGATAAAGTATTCACAGCATGTTATCTACCTTAAAATATAATGTTACTTCATGATATTGAAAGCATACACAAAATCATCTTGGTGATTTTTTTTTCTCATAAAGACATTGTGTGACAAAGTTTGTCTTATATACGTCTTAATAGCTGTGAACAGATCTACTGTTTTTACATATTTGCAAAATCGTTTGGTCCCTCTGCTACATTTTCATTTAAAGTAAATGAAGCTTTTTAAACTACTAAAAGTGGTAATGAAATTTTTGTGATCTGGCAAGTTACATGAAACTGTGTTCTTTACTCTGAATTTTAGTTAAGAGAATGAAAAGAGTAAACTTCCTTACCAATAATTTCATATCTTAAAAAGAGCAGCGTCTTCTACTCTAAACAGACTTATGGTAACTTTAATGTTGTGACAGAAAAATTCAAAGGAAACAAAGCACATAAATCTCTAGTGAGATAAACTTATACATGTAAATTTACTTTCATTTTATCATGTTGTATACCAGAAAGGTTATCTGTTATTAGTTGACATCAGTGTATCTGAAGGCACACTTAAAATGCTGATTTATCTGAGAAAAAATTAAACCAGCTTCTTTTCTGAATCTCTGAACTCACAATAAATTAACAGAATGGCCTAAGCAATTTATTTGGTGAGACGATATTTCAAAAGTTCATTTTCAACATTTTCTTCCATAAGATTTCTAATCTGCTATAGGTGAAACTCAGTTAGCAAAAGATTTTTTCCACAGGCACTGAAAACTGCAACATTTTTTTCATCTTGTATGTCTCTTTACCAAATAATGGTCAGCTGGAATCCTCAGGAGATGGGAATGTTTCCTAGAGCTATAAGTCTCTCTTTCCTAAGGAAGGAGTAATAACAATGGGTGCCTTGCTAGTGCTTTTTAGGTGATTGAATTCGAAGTGCTGTATAAGAACACAGACTTTTATAATTCAATTTCAGATCATGCCCAAAATAAAGAATTCATGGCAGGTGAAAATTGAAAGCAGTGGCTGAAAGAAATTAAGTTAGTACAGAAACCTTTAAAATGCAAAAATGTTCAGATTTTGTTCACTGTGATTTTCAGAGTGATTGCAAGTCATTTTTAAAGCTATTTAAACCAATTTCCCCATCTTCAGTTACTCCCATTGCTCTTACTGCATGGTTTCTTCCTCTTGCTTTTGCTCTGACAGTAGCACATTTTACTTAATGACTGATATCTTTTGTTTTTCTTTTTCATTTATTCAGTTCATAGGACACTTCAGCGCTCTACTGGAAGTGTTATCAAAATTCATAAATTATGTTAATTTAAAAATTATTGATAATAATGTAGATCTGCTATAAGAATGCAATAACTAAGAATTGGAAATGTTGCATTTCTTATTTTTACTCCTGTAAACATATGCAATTTATGACACATGTCCATTATAAGAGAGTTGAATTTTAAATTTATTCTCTCTTTGAAGAAAATGACCAAACCCCCAGTGACAGGAGTATTCAAAACTGTACCTCATAATTTTAATTGCCAGCATAATCCAGAAATTTTCTATTTATAATCCATTTTTAAAACGTTTCATTAGAACAATTCTTTCCTTTTTTAATAGATTACATTAATTCCACTGTTGTAACTTGGAACATAGAATAAAGCAAGAGGAAAAACCTCATGCTTAAGGTTGGTCTGTATATGACTAACTGCTGAGAGGTCTTGTAGAAGAAAGTCCTGTTTGAATAATTCAATGACACTTAGAACATGGTTAATCTTTCTTATATTGTAGAGAAGCTTTCTTCTGCGTCTGGAAACAGAGACTGGTTAACATGGCAGAAGTTGTCTGATCTAGCCAGGTGTTACAGACACTATGCTCTGCACATAGACATAGTCCTTAACATCAGTGTACACCTCTCACCATCAAATCAATTCCTAGGGAGAATTCTGAACTCAGGTGTTAGAAATTAATTTTAAACATTTCCCACAAATATGAAGAGTAAATAAAATCATGTCATTTCACTGTATGACAATGACAGCCTATGGAAGTGATACTTCACTCCCCACTCAAATTAAAATTTATTTTAGAAATAAGTATTTTTTTAATAAAAGCAGTACTTTCAATATTTGCACATCTGACCAGACCTTGGAGCTTTCTCTCTGAATGCTATTGAAAGACACAGTTTTTCAGCCTGATTTAAATCTCTGTACAGAAGACAGATCATTGGCTTAGACTTGATTTTGAAACTTCACTCCCACATACTGGCATATGCACAGACAAACAGAAAGGTTGGATAAGTTCCTTATATTTGGAAATGCTTAGAAAGAGATACTTTCTGATAGTTTTGTTTTGTTTGATTTGGAAATAAAAATATTATTTGAAATAAGCCTTGAGACTGGAAACTCCAGCTCCACTGAGCACGAATGCTCAGCTTCAAGGCTTTAGCAATTCCCTTCAGAGTAGAAGACCTTAGATTAAAAATATCTTGCTCAAAATTATTATAATGATTAAAATATTTTTTAATTTGATTGTCAATTTCTATTAGAAATATAAATGCCTATGAACAGCAGGCTTTTTTTGGGAAGTGGGAGTGAATTCACAGATACCTTTAAGTACTAAAAAACTGAAATGTGATACTGTCTGGTTTTAGAAAGGACAAGCAAATAAATTGTCATAATATGTAAAGGATGCTAAGAAGGCATGTTAGTGTGGTTCGTTTCAGACAGTAAGAGTGTCTGAAAATATTCCAAAATTAGTATTAAACTGAGTTTATTTATTTCTGTTCTTTAACATCTGATTTAGGGGACATTCCATCAAAACAGAGGTTCACTTAAAAAAATAAATGTAAGATTGCTATCATGCCTACCAATTTACAGGAAACTTGAAATGTATTTTGATTAAATTACTTCTTTTGTTTGAAGTGCAGACCCTTTTGCATAGTGTCAAGTCTCTTATGAAGTCACAGGGGCTTTAAATAAAACTTGCTTGTTAAAAGCACAAAGGAAATTTCCTGAAGGTAAGAGGCTCACTTTGTCAGGACTTGGGAACTGAATGACAAAAAATAGTCTTTGGCTCTTTTAATTCTTTGGATTTGGTGAAAGAAATTTAGAGAGGTTAAACAAAGTTTGCATGTGGTCCTACAAGCCCTTCAGCATGGTTTTCAGCTGCTCATGTGACAAGGTTAACCAGAAAATTCTGCTGTCTTTCTCTATAACAGACTGCTCATTGAATGTCCATTATTTAAAACTCAAGAGGCGTAAAGGAAAGATATAAATTATCATTTAGATGACAAATTATAAAAGAAGCTTATAGGGACTTAATAAATTTAAGTAACAATTGGAGATTAAATACATTCAACATATTCTTTAATGTGCACCATACTTTATTAAAAAAAATGAAAAAATTAAGTCACTCCAGAAATACAAATGTAGCTGCCTTTTTATAGCTTGATGGCATTAGGGTACATCATGCACCAGATCTGTGACAGCTTTGTACTCCTGTGGGTCTGACATGGCAGCGGATTCCTGACAGCTGACTGCATTGGAGACTGAAGTCAGCCTCACTGGGAATGAGCGGCAAAGGCATCCCATTGTAACTTGCCCAGAGGCTCTGGGCATCCTTGGCACAGACTCTTTCAGGAGAGGGTATTTCAAAGACCCCAAAAGGTTCTGGTAGGCTTTCAGTACAGCTGCCTTGGAGATGGAGGAAATTAGGCAGCTGTCTACCTTGCCCAGTCTCTTGGAGGACCCTTCTGCTGTGGGGTCCCCGAGGGCTGAAGGACAAAAGATCTCTATCACAAGGAGTACCATTCAAGACTCCCTGATTCCCATCCATACACTCATTTGGTGACTAGAGATACAAGGAGTGATCAGTAGAACCCGCTCACCCCTTAAGAATCCCACACTGGGTGCCAAATAAAATCGTTGTAGTTTAACTTCAGCTGGCAGCTAAGTACCACACAGCTGCTCACTCACCCTGGTGCCCTGCCCTGCTGCCCCCAATGGAGAATTGGAAAAAGATAAAAGTGCATGGATGCGGATAAGAACAGTTTAATACTTGAAATGAATTCTTGAACTTCTTGTGCTGGCTGGCAGAGCATGGGTAACTGAAAAGTCCTTGTCTTAGGGTAAGCATTGCACAGCAACAACTAAACCAGCAGCGTGTTGCCAACATTATTCTCACACTGAACCCAAGACACAGCTCTGCTCCAGCCACTAGGAAGGAAATGATAGTTGGAGGCTGTCTTAGGCACAGCAATCATAAAGTTAAAGAGTTTTTGACTCTTGGAGAAGTAAGGAGGCATGCCAGCAGAGATGCCACTTTGGACTTCCAGAATAGAGTTTGAATAGTTATTTTCAGTATTTATTTTCATTATTTCAATCCCTGTTCCTAATGTAAACTGTTAAAAATCCTCTAAAATTGACAAATTCACAAATTAATTGAAAAATGTAACAATTTAAAAAATTGTAAAATATTATGCTTTGAAATCCTGAATTAATTGAAAAAAAATTTTACAGTGTCCAATCTAGGCATTGTCTAAGCAATCAATTATTTATGAATGGCTTCTGCTGTCTTCTCTGGTCTTGTTTTTCTCTAGTGTCTCTTAGACTGAGTAGTGTAACAACATCTTAAGTATCATTAAATAATAAATCAGTAAGTAGTACTCACCTCATCATACTCCAGGTCACACAACCTAACATTTCTGAGAATTCTAATTAACTCTTGTGGATTAGTAAACTGGAAATATGCTTTGTCATTGAAATAAGGGAAGAAAATGCAAGGAGAAAGAACTCCTATGTAGATTGCCGTTCTCAGAGCAGGATAATCTTATCCTGAGAGAGACTAGTACCATTTCCCTTTGGAACTGTTGAATTACATGCTGATTGTATTTTACAAAGTGTTTGCATTTATTAGGTTAAGTATACATTGAAACATTATTTACTTTTTCAATCTTACCTGATGACAGAGGGAAAGAAGCAGAGGGGAATAATTTGTGTTGGACATTTCTTGGCAGCAGCTGACAGCAGTCATAATCTGGTAATTGATCCTGAACCATGTGAACCACTGTTAAAACACTGTGACCTATTTTGGTGATCCAGATAGAATTTCTGTTCCTGAAAGACAAGCAAAAAGAACTGGGAAAAGAGGGGAAAAAGGATCATTCTTCAAGAAAGAAGTAGCAGTTTAGGAGAAACACATTACCTGTTTCCTGTACTCACCACTAATTCAGGCTAAATACTTCTTTGGTTTGCCCCTTTTGTGTCATGAAAAGGCATTCATTATGCTAAATGCAGTTTCAGGCTTTGTGTCGGCTTGTAATAGTGCAGTTTATCACCACAGCAAGAGTGAAAAGCACAGAAAAATTAGGTTAATCAATATCCCTGCAGTGTGTTTGACATTACATTCAGGAAAGGTTTAGCATGTCATTCCTAACTACAGGCCATAAACTGCCTGAGGTCTGTGTATGCTCTTGATGTGAATGCTAGTTCCTCATGCGGATCGAGGGCAGAACATAGCTTTAAGCTTCTGCTAATCATGCACCCCCTGCAGACACCTAGCACCTTGGATTGTAAAAAATGTGACACCACTGCTTCCAATATTCCCTCTCCTGAAAAAAACTTAAAATGTTTCTAACTGGCTGACCTAGGAAAAATCCCTTACCAAATGCTCTGCTTAAAACTTATGCTTATAAACAATTTTTTTCCCTAACATTTAAAACTATTCATTCAGTTTGGTAGGCAGGGATTTGCTGGAGGCTGGTGTTTGGGTTTTTATGAGTGTTTTGGTACTTTTACGCTGGATCAAGACAGGAAATGCAAAACTTACAAGTGAAAAAAAATTGTGAGGCACTTCACTAGTAAGGGATAGGATGTAGGATAATATGCTCGCAACCATAGGGAACTTAGGGGAAAAAACCTCCTACTTTTTGTGCTGAAAAATCACAGGACTTCCAGAAATGTGCAGATTCACGTCTACGATTAAAAAAATATATGAATACCTTATTTGTGGAAATAGTATGCTCTCTTAAACTGAAGGTGGAATTTGAGCAAATGCTAGTGATGACTGTGATGATGCTTTGTGATGACAATGGCAACCTTATGACACATTTTTGTAACGCTGGAAGTTACTCCCCATGTCTTTAGACTCAAAACTTCCTAGTCTTGCATGTTGCAATCCCCGGTGAATTAGGTAGTAAATCTTTAATTTATTTTCTAAAAGCCACGAATTTGTTTGAATTTTGTTCAGAGCAAGAACTGAGCACTGTGAGTTTCAATATTGCACAAAGTATTGCTATAATTTAAAACATATTTTATATCTGTTATTTTAAATTACATGTTCTTGAAGATATGTCATCATTTCTGTAAACCTCAGTAAAACACTCCTGTTTTTTTGGAGAGTTACTGGTAGAGTTCATACAATTATATAATCTGAGATAAAGTTCAAAGACTGTAGGATGAATATCATTCAAATTTACAGAAACCTGCAGTCCAGATCCTTGGTAGACTTAAAGAGACATTACTTCACTGAAATTAATGGAGCTATACAGACTTGCTCCAACTCAGAAACTGTACTGAAATATTTATTTAAAGATAATTTAAAAAACTTTCATATTGAAATTGCGTAAGGTGGTTCATAAACACTGGCTTTCCTTCAAGACTTGATATATGTGATTTTCACTTGAATGAGAACAAAAGGGCTACTCAGCATAAATTAGAGATAAAACAGGAAAAGGAAAAAAGGACAATTAGAAAGATATACTGACAACTGATAAGACCTGAGTACAAGTGAGATATATTCACTAAATTAACCCTGAGTGGAGTTCATATGTGCTACTAAAATTTCAGAACTTAAGGTTTATTTCTGAATTATTTTTCTACTCATTTTTTATATGTTAAACAGTCCCCTTCCCACCCTTAAACGAATTTATTTTAAAGTCAGAAGGGGATCATTATGATCACTTATTCTGAACCTTTGTATAAGGCCTGCCCCATCTTTTGAAGCAAAAGAATACAACTTCCTCCATAATAATTTGTATTTTTATGTCTCTCATTTTTTCACAGTATTTCTACAAAACGACATGTGGATTTCACTGGGAACAATGTCTCACTCTATGATTTTACTGTAGGGCAACCACAGGCACACATTCCTGCTATTCTTTTACCTCTGACTATTATTCAGAGAATGGGTAACATTTTGTGGGATAGGCCTTCCAAAGCTTATGTTTTACATGCCAGATCTTTTGGTTCCTGTAAATGTTTATTCAGAAGCACACGTAAATGTTTATAGATTAATTTGTAAAATGGGTCTGAAAGAATTACACATTTTAATTGGCATGTTGAAGGATTGAGTTGTGTCTCTCTTTGACTACTATTATAATAATTATTATCCATGATAGAATACTGTAGTGGTTTGGTCCAAAATACTCATTACTGTTTATCTTCTGTGACATAAGAATTAGGAGAAATGCAAAACAGGCACCAAACTTGAAAGAATATAAAGAAGTTTATTAACAGACCTAAAAGAGGGAAAAAAAAATTATACCACCTTCAGAACTCTCCTCCTCCCCCCACCTTCCTCCCTTCTCCCACTGACAATGTTCAAAGACAACCCCTAAGATGTTCAGTCTGTTTACCACTTCCATAATAACCTTGTTCAGTCCATTTAGAAAGAGAAGTCTCTTCTTGCTCATGCTATGAAAACATTATCACAACGAGACAGCCGCCCACTTCCAAATATTGTTCAGTCCATTTAGGAAGAGGAGTCTCTCTGCCTGCGTGTGAGTCCCTTCCCCCGACTTGCAGCTTTTCCCGCAACTGCTTTCGAGGGTCCACTCTTGAAATTTTTTGGGGTACAATTTTAAGTTTGAGCCGTTCAGAAACAAGAACAGAGGCCCTTCTCCTTCCCTGGGAGCAAAGGGTCTTCATCATCTTCATCGTTAGGACTATCTCTGGGAGCATCTCTAGGAACTGAGGTTTCTCCTTTCCCATTTGGAGCAAAAGTCCTCATCTGGTCCATCTCTCCCTGTCCAAACTTCTCATGAAATTACAGCTGCATCAGCATCTGCCTATCTCAGTGCAGGTGCTTTTGCTCACGAGTTGAACACTCCACCCCCCATATCTTCATGAAATGACAACGGGATACTCTGATATATCATAGCTTCACAACAGAATTTCAGCTTTAAGCATCTCCTCTCTCTCTTCCCTCAGGTTTTCAGCTCTTCACAGCACTAAAAGGGTTAATCTCACCTCAGCCTTGCAGCTTTGCAGCTGGAATGTTGAATTTTTCTTATCGAAGTGGAGAGGGGGAAGAGCCGAGCCGCTCCGGCTGCCCACGGCAAGGCAGTGGGGGGGGTTCCACGGCTGGAACAGGTCCATGGCTCCAGGATGGCCGTGGCCCGGCCCGGCCTGGCCCAAGCAGGGCCTGGCCGGGCCCACTGGCCCCCACTCGGGCCCCGCAGCCACCTGTCCCAGCGCCGGAAACGAGAGAGAGCTTGGAGGGGGAGGTTTGCCTATTCTTAAATGTGGATCACAGAGGCGGTCACAACTTTAAGTGGCTTAGAGAATTGTCCATATTCAAACTGGCCAGCTGATAGGTTCTTTCAGTTCCCAGAGGAAACTGTAAGCACCCCTTAGCAAGGACATCCCTTCCGGGACTATGCTTGCTAACCTATGACAAGTACAAATTTATGAAAATGAGGGCAAAACTCAGACTTCCAGCTCTGAAATGTACCCTCCTTATAGCCGGTTACTTGTATTATTTTGCTATATCAGTGTGCAATTTGGCAGAAAAAGGACAGAGGCACACTCCCTATTCAGTTAATCATATATATATATATATATAGATGCATAAAGGTATTTCTCCTGAAGGAATCAGTTTTATTCACACTTGCAGGCCCAAGTATAATACTTTCATTACAAATGCAAACTCAACAAGGAGTCCAGATATGATTCTGGATGAAATCATGTAGAGAAATTTTGCATTTGTAAAACAAATGTTGAATTCAGTGAGAATCTAAGAGGATAGTTATGTGGCCAGGGTGGCAATAAAGGTGATTTGGGCCTCAAAATGAATCACCTGGTCTGGAGGCCCCCTCGAATGTCGGCAACAGTGCAGTGATGCTTGTAGGCAGTCCTTGAGCACTTTATTCTGGCAGCTAATAATAAATCCACTGTGTATTTTATCAGCCCGGATATTCCCTGAATAATGGCCAAAGAGGAAAGCATTTATCCACCATGTGCATCTGCTTAAAAGCTGGAAAAAAAATCTTCATTTTTATTAGAAAGGTCACTCACTCATGGCCTTCATCTTTACATAACAAGTGCAAATGATTTTCTGGAGCATTTCTGTGCGATTATGCTCTTTCCTGAAAAGTCCACATTAGCAAGGTGATACTTTATTAATATCAAATGAAACCTTGTTAACTACTTAAAAGCCAAAACTGAATGAAATTCTGTAACTGTGCCTTTTACACCTAGCATATGCATCCCTTTCTTATACACTACAGAGCATCTAAGATAATTTTAACAAATTTTATACTGCCTTAGGATGCAATGAAATAAAGAATTGGAATGGTAATCATGGTGATTGGCTAGGTATGAAGACCAGAAAAATCAGACAGGAAACATTTGCTACATTCTAGGAGGCTTTTTATAGTAATAATTATTTTACTAAGTTTTAAGTTTTATCATCTGTGGAAACCATTATAAAATTCAGAAATACCAAGGAAAAATTGAGCCATGAAACTGAAAATTATTGGAATCTAATGTTGGGTCTATGAAGAGTTGTTACCAGTGGTTTTGATTTGTAGAGATTCATATTTGTAGAGATTCTAGTTAAACAAATCTACTCACAGCACCTGGACACTCCATGAATGATGCAGAACAATTCTCTATATGTTATTAACACAGTACCCGAAGGGATTATTGGAACGTTTATCAGTATTGTTTAATAGCGGATTGTTTGACAAACAGGCAGAAAGGCATGACTTCAGGCAAGTATTTCATTATTATTTCTGGGTTTATTAAATATGTGGTTTGAGCTATTTTAATTAGGCAGATTATACGTCTATAGCTAGAAATTGAAAAGAACAGGCTAAAAAGATAAGATTTTCTTACACCGCAGCAAAATATTTTGTGATATTTAAAATAAAGAGATGCAAACAGCTCCGTTCTCCTGTGCTTGAGATATAAAGTAAGAAAGCTTAACTGAGTGTAGATGATTATTTTTATCTTAAGTTATATCTTCTTCCTACTATTAGGTTTTAGTAATATTTTAATTTGAAAAAGTGATTTGAAGCCCAGTATTGCTGTAATATTGGGTATCCCTGCTTTGCCAACTGATGCATTAGAATCATCTAAGAGTTGCAAATTTGCTAATTTTAGGTTGAATGTGTTCCTGGAGAAACCAGGAACCAATGTAGAGTTCTGCTGCAATGCTGCAGAGACCATGCATTGTGGGCAAAAGGTAACCATCCTTTGGAAGAAAGCAAGTTTTCTTTCAGGTCTTCTACCAATTTGGTCTCTGCATGCAGAAGTTCATGCAGAGTTCAACAGCTCTGTTCATAGTAGCCAGACAATCTGAGATACAAAATTTTATTTCACATTCTCTATTAAGAATAGCCACTTGTTGCCTCTGTAGGACCAGCAACTGCTGCAAGCTTCACAGTTAGTAAGCAAACACAAATGGTGCTAGAATGGTACTGGTTCGCAATATATGACACTATTCTTTCTGTCTTTGCATCATACCAGTTGCTAACTTAGATTTATCCAATGACAGCAACTGTTAAACTGATGTCCAAATGCAATTAACTATATGAAGCATTGTTGATACAAAGGCTACAGTAGGTGAGGACCTACCCTCAGTATTAGAAAATAATCACAGGTTTTGAGTGAAGGAAAGAGCCAATGTTAAGGAAGCACTTTGAGGGAAAAGGTCCCAGACTGCAGTGCCCTGAATACTTTAGGTTTAGTACACCCTAAACATAAACACCTAAAATACCATAAATCCTTGCTGATACATCTCTATGTATTGAGATGTTTATTCTGTCTAGCAACATATGCTAGATTCATTTATGTCTCCCTTTCTTCATCTATGTCATTAGCAGATATATTTACTGTATCCTCCTATCAACACATTCAACAGACCATTTGAGTCAACTATCATCTACTACTGTTTTAGTATGAACATATTTTCCATCATAATTTGTCACAACACCTATAGGTGGCCAAAACATGTCAGTTGATTTTGTGTTAGGGTACCTTGCATATAATTTTAAGATAAGTATAATCTATTAAAATAACCAGAATTACTGTATACCCAACACTATCAACTGCATCTACAACAAATAAAAAAAAAACCCAAAACATTAGAAGATACTCTCAAAAACTTTATTACTATATAGATAATACAACATCAGTATGTCCTGCAAGTCTATATATGAAATAATAGACCATCAATAAGGAGAGGTATAAGAACTGAAGAGAACAGTCAGAAAAATCTTGTGGAAAAGAGTTATGTCCCATACCAGAAGACAAGGGTAATTGAAGTTCTTGTTAATAGATACCTATGTGTGTGGATTAGAGTGAAATGACACTGAATGACAAGTGTATGTAAATATGTATGCGTTTATTTTAGAACAAATTGATTGCAAAGGAAAACAAGTATGTAGTCATTTTGGTTGTTATTAGCTATAGTAATATAAAAATAACACTTAAGAAAATTTGTAAGGAAAAAGAAAGAAAGGATAAGAGTAGAAAGATCTCACCACTCCTAAGCCTCAGACTTGGTTGTTGCAATTTCAATGTCTGTTGGTCAGAAGCGGTGGCCAGTCTTGACTAAAGTAGCAGCGGTTGTGGTGGGAGAGCCCTAACAACCCTTTGGTTTATATTCCCTCAGGTTTCAGTGGGAACTCCCAGTACCAGCCCTGGGACAGCGAGTTTTACACTGGATGATGTAATGGTGTGGATCAGGGACCCTTCAGGAGTCTTTGATGGTCTAGGTCATTACAGCTGCCTACTAAGTCCAATGCGTAAGTGCAGTTGAGTCCAATGTGGCCCATGATGGACCATCAGCAGAGATGAGCACCTCCAGGCTGTGTGTGACTATGCCAGTAGTTCCCTGGCAGAGGATTTATCACAGCTGAGTTCACTTGAGTAAGGACAAAGAGACATTAGCTGCCTCAAAGGATTTGCCTCTTCCCTTGCCTCGTTCAACACCCAGCTTGTAGCCTGTTGGCTGTGCTCATCATCTGCACCTGAGAGGTTACTTTGCAGCTTACTGCATCAATGTTTGAGTCCCCAGCATTCTAGTCTATTCCAGTATCATTCATGGATACATTCTTCTCCCCAGACCTGGGATGACTGGACAATGGTATGTCCCTTTATGTTATCTGAATTTCCTGTCACAATCCAAATTCCAGTTAGTAGGCATATTTGGGGAGGATCACAGATGAACTGCTGCTTCTTTGCAGTTTACTATAGTTGGCAAAAGTCTTTCAATGATTTTAGCTATGTTTAAGCCGTTAAGGATTTCAGTTTCTCCCAAAAACTCAAAACTTCCTGGCATGTATTACTAATTCTGTTCCAGTTAGTGTTGAGTGCCTGTGACATCCCATAGGATTACTCTAATGGTGATCTCACTTCTAAAGGTAGTACTAGAGATTGTGCTGGATTGAAGTTTGATCTCCTATGAGGAATTTGACAGCAGCCCTGTGGATAAAATCTTCGGGGTATGGTAAATGAAAACCTGGACAGGAGCTGGCAATGTGAGTTCACAGCCCAGAAAGCCAACTGTATCCTGGGCTGCATCCAAAGCAGCATGGGCAGCAGGACAAGGGAGAGGATTCTGCCCCTCTGCTCTCCTCTGGTGAGACCCCACAAGCCACACTGAGGTCTGGGGTCCTCAGCTCAGGAAGGATGTTGACATATTTGAAAAAATCCAGAAAAGGATCACGAAGATGATTAGAGGGAAGGAGCACATCTCCTATGAGGAAAGCTAAGTGAGCTGGGGCTGTTCAGCCTGAAGAAGAGAAGGCCTCAGGGAGACTTTATTGTGACCTTTGGGTACTTAAAGAAGTCTTATACAAAAGATTGGGACAGACATTTTAGCAAGGCCTGTTAAGGCAGGACAGGGGGTAATGGTTTTAAATTAAAAGAGGGTAGATTCAGAATAGATAAAATGAAGAAATTATTTATGATGAGGATGATGAACCACTGGCACAAGTTTCCAGAGAATCTGTGTCTGACCCATCCCTGAAAGTGTTCCAGACAAAGCTGGATGTGGCACTGAGCAACCTGATCTACTGGAAGATGTCTGTGCTCATTGCGGGGTAGTTGGACTAGATGGCCTTTAAAGGTCCCTTCCAACACAAAACACTGTATGATTCTATGAAATTGAATGGTGTCAAATCAACTATTCTTATAAAATATTCTGACTGCTAAGAGGATGTGGCAAAAGTCACAGTTTAAAAAATACTATCCTTTAGTCATAATTTTTTTTTAACTTTCATTCTCTTTTTTTTCCTTATGGTGTTAGTACCCCCTGTGATTCCCTACCTGACCAATAGGACATTGATTACCATTTTCTATAAAGGGATTTCTCTTTTGTATTCACTCTGGTGTTCAGGAACTCTGAAAGTTTTTAAGGTGTAGCATTGCTTTAAGCATGAGACTTACTTAGGACTGATGTATGTCTATCTGGCTTCAATCAAACAAAAAAGGAATACCTGCTTACAAAAGATTATTTAGATGAGCCATTTTAATGTTAATGGTAAACTATGTCATTAGAAATGAAAATAAAAAAATTACCCACATTCTTAAAATATACTATGATTTTTGAAAATCTTGAAAACAATTTTGTTTCCAGAATCTCACAATAATAAAATCAAAGGGGATCTCCAGGTAGATGAGAATCTTCAAACTATAAAACAATTTAGGTTTGCCATTTTCAGGGAACATAAACTTTCATTTGATCTTGATCTTAAGCCTGTGCAGACTTTGCCATAGTACTTTTCATGAGAGAGTAATTCATTATCCTTAATACAGGCACACTGACTGGGACTCATTTGTTCTTCACTGACTCCATTACAGATATGACTTAATTAAACCTGTCTTATCATAGCTAAATGGAGATGAGATGAATCCCACTTTTGCTGAGTTCCTCAAAACCTGTATCAAAAATTTTCCTGATGGAGCTTATTCTATCTGATTTCCTAGGACAGGGGCTTGAAAAGTATCTAATGATAAATGCTGCAGAACAATGACATTTTATTACCGCAGTCCTGGTTCCTACGGTATATCACTGTGTCCCACAGCCATAGGGAGGAGGAGGAGGAGAAGATCCAGCAGGCAGGAATTGTGCAGCAAGATTGATTTGTTTAATTATTTTACAAACCTTTTATAGACTTTTTTCTTCATAGTCTAATTGGACAAAGGACCAGCCACCCCTTGGGGGTGATTGGCCAAAATCCTAAAACATCCATTATCAAAATATTTTCTACTGCACCATAAACAAGACTTTCCAAGGTTGCAGGTGGCTTGGTTGTTTACCTTCCCTGCTACCTCTTCTGTGAGAGAGAAAAGCCTGTCACGGACTTAGAAAAATAACAAGAAAATCCTCGCTAACAGCATTTTTGTACCTACAGCATTTTGATTTTTTTCTTCATCCAGAATGTTGTTGAAACATTCACATCAGTTTCTACTTTATAAAGTTTAACAGGGCAGGGCATGGTAGGATCATTATCCATACTGAAATATCAGAGATAATATTGCTGCCATGGACAGAAACACTGAACATAAAATAAAAAAGTTTCCAAAGCATTGTAAATAGAGTTTATATCTTCACCATTTCACCCTGGCATCAGTTCAGTTTCACCTATATGCTATTGATGGTGTAGATCAATGTTCTACCTCCTCTAAGTAATAAGATATATATTACATGATGTTGTGAGTATAAATTCTGTGTGTATGGAGTACTATATCTATATATTTTCAAAGAAGAACATACTATCTTTCATGGAATATCTATAATCAAATAAGGAGCTTTTAGTACAATATAACAAAGTTTAAAAGTATTGTATGTATGGATATATTTATAAAGTACTTAAACATCTTCATTTTATCACAGCTGCTCCATTTGCTGTGCAGATGTACTTGCATTTTAATCTGCAAAGCCTCAAGTTTGTGAAAACTTTGGTGAAAAGATGAGAAACATATTTCAAGGTTTTATCTTCCTATTGCTTAAGAAATGCTATGAAACGTGATGTGAGATGTGGAATGTTCCATCAAGTTGTATAAATAAGTGAAACCATTTGTCCTTCTGATCCTCTTGCATGTAAATGCTGTCAGGATAAAATGGCTGTTAAGAAAATGGAACATAATTAGACCTGACTTATTCTAAACACCCTCAGTATAACTCAAACTAAGGAAGCTTAATATTTAAGAGTAGGCAATTAAGATAGCAGTCTTTTTGCTTAACATTTCTCCTCAGTGTTTCTTTGTCAAGTAGTTTGAGTTGTTTATGTACAGTACAGCTTCTGTATATAATATGATAGGAAAATCCTGGCATTCACTGGGGCACTGGTAGTTTAATGTGACTGCTACTACAACAGAAGGGTTTGCAATAATTCTGCTACTCCTCTGAAAAGAAATCTTTAAATCAACAAAGAACTGAGATTAATTCATTTTGCCTGAATATGAATAACTAGTGTAATTTTGGATTGCAATTGTTGAACCATTGTAAACAAAAGGAGAAGTACATTCATCTCTACAAAATGAAACTAAACTTTTTTTTTTTAATTGACATTTCCAATTGCATTAACTTTTTTATTTAGATTGTAGTCTACTGAGGCAAAAAACTTAATACCATGGAGCCTCCTCTCTTCTACTCCAATAAAAGTGGAAATCTGCTTTTAAGTGCATATTTATTTATCTTTATGCCATTTAGGATGAAACTGTTAAAATGTTGAAAGCAATTTTTATTCTCTTCTTGATTTGACAGGTTAATTTCCTGGGCATTAAATTTTGAAATAAAGTAGATAAACTTGAGAAAACAGCCTGCATATACAGGTCACTTTATCCCAAAGTTTGATAGGAAAAATATAATTAATTTCACCTGCTTTACTGGGATTTTCAATTGTAGAAATCTGTAAGCAATTATGAAGTAATAGGTAGCAATTAGTAGTATTTTAGATACTGTGTTTAATTGTGGATCTTTTATCTCAATTGCCTCTGCGTCCTTTTTGGAGCAGTTCCCACTTTGCCTGGTCAGCTCTGGACGCAGCAGGCTGCGGGGGCCAGCCTCCGGAATCCGGGAGACCAGAGGTCTGGCTCATGGGTCCTTCCACAGGACCGCGGCAGTAGAGGCAGGTGGTGGAAGAAGGAGGCAGGCTCAATTGTGGATGAAATCCGGAAGGTTTATTGTGTCTCCGAACAGGGGACCTGGCCCCCCGGGGCTGTCCAGCAATGAGCAACTCTGAGCGCGCCTGCCAGGGGTTTTATGGGGGGGTGACGACGGGGGAGGGATGACAACGGCATCGAATCAGGGAAGGAGAAGGACGGGTCTGCGGGATGAGGGACACACAAGGGAACCTATCTTGGGAAAGGAAGGGAGGGATCCTCCCCCCAAGACCAATCACTCGACGCCCCTGCCAGAACTTTCTAGAAGCTTGGGAGGGGTGCCGGGGCGATTGGCAGGGGTCTGGGAGGAGAGAAATAGAGAAAGCAGGGTTATGAACACGAAACAAGGAGGGTATAAACTGGGATGGTACAGTAATACGAAACCCAAAGGGGAGACCTGGACTGAACCAAACAAGACACACTCCCACACTCAATCCTTTCCAACTCAGGATATTGTATGATTCTATGATTCCATGAACTGAAATTATGCCTGTTCATTGTAAGTCAAACAGTGGTGTAACACGATGATTCTTGCAAAGTTTTGAATTGCTTTAAACATCTGTAAATCAAATCAAGCACAGATTATCTCCTCTGGAATAGTCCAAATACTCAATCTTGTATCTTTTAGTTACAGTGAAGAACAGAATTTTATTACAGTGAGCATTTTGTATATTTTTTCATTTCCTAGTTTTGCCGCGTCCCAATTTCCTTACTTCAAGTTTTTATTTCATTTGCATTTTGTTACGCCAGTCATCTCAGTTCTAACTGAATACATTAAATTCCTTTGTGGATGCAAGCATAATACATGAAGCAGCAGGAATAACCAGAGTAACCGATCAAATCAGACAGACTTTAAGGCTTAACTATATGTTATATGACAGTCATGACAGATATCTTTACTAAATGTTGCTAAGCAAGATAAAACACTTCATGAAATATGAGAGATTCATTGGTGTATTTGTGTATTTTTGTCCTTTGAAAGGGCAAATGATGATGAAAGAAACTTTGCACCAGCTGTGATGGCTAAATTCCTCTGTGCTGTTAAAAGAATTCTTTAAGCTTTCCTATGCTGTTTTCATGGGACTTAGTATAGCACTGGTAAAAGTGGTAAGGTTAGAGATATACTCACTCTTCAGGCCTTCAACTGAGTGAAAATAAACAGAACAAACAAATAAGAAATGTAAAATTAAACTTTGATGCCTCTGGTTAATTCCCTCCCAAACTAGCAAAAAAGCCCATTTGCTTCAGAATGGCCCATTTGACAAAATACACTTACAAAGGACATAAATTTGCATTTATGCAAATACTAACAAGGCAGTGAGACAGCAGGATCGAAACCACTCATGTTTTAAGGTGGGGACAGTGATACAGAACTCAAGAATTTTAATTAGAAATAATAAGATGTCAGAAATATATGTTGATAAAATCATGATCAAAACAAAGATTGTGGCTCCTTAGGGGTGCTTCCAGGGTAACTGTCCTTGATTTTATTTAGAAGCTCCAGCCTTATAATGCTTGCTAGAGTCCATAGGATAGATACAGTTTCTTCTCCCTGTTAAGTGATTTATGATTCCTACATCACACTTAAGAATCATGAAGATTCACTATAGATCTCTGTTTAAACTTCTTTCTAATCCAGATAGAGAAATTGAGTTGGAATCATTCCTCATCTGTCAGTAGATGTGTCCCTTACAATGAAAGGGGGATGGATAATTCACAAAGAATGATTGATAGGCTGAAATCAGATCATCTTTCATATTCATGAAAGCTGACATGAATTTTAAAAGATCTCTTTAGATATGAATTTTTTTCCCAAATATCGTTTTTGAATTTTAGAGATAATACTTCCTGATAATATTCTTCAATTACAGTATATTAATTATTTGAGAGATTTGATCAATTAACAAAGACTTATAAGGGTTTGGGTTTTTTTGCCTGATACCAGACGAGTTAATTTTGTTTTGAAGGGACAGAATTTCTTAGTCACAAAAATATTTAAAATATTAAAAATTAGTTCTCTTTACATATACTAATGATAATATATTTTTATGAATATTTATTAACAGAAGTTTAGAGTTATTCAAACACATGACAAAATATTTCCAAATTTTACTTTATTGTAATTATTTTTGCTTGTTATTAGATAATTTCTTTAAATATATTTGACTTTTCAGAATACTGGAATATCCTCTTTGTCTTATGTTTTCCTTCTCTGATACATGCTTTCTGTCTTCCTCTACTTGACTGCATATCCAATTATTTTCCTTGTAGCAATTAAGCACCTCAAAATTCTTAGTATTTTTAAATACATTTTGGAAGATGCTTAGGATACTGAAATTACAATGTATTGTAAATGTAGTTTAGCTAATATTTTCCTCACTTTGAACAGTATATGTAATCCACTAGTAAATATTTTAAGAGTCTCATTGAGCAATTTTAGTTTTGACAAATTAGTTTTTTAAAATCATGGGTTTTAATCCATGGAAATAAAAAAAACCCCCTTTTTTTTAAGCTATTACTGCTGAAATTAATTAGAAAACTGAATGTTTCCTTGGGAATCCTGTGTCTTGCTTGTCTCACCCCTTTCTGCATTTTTTGGCTTGTATCCCCCTAAAGCTCTTACCCTGAAATGTATCAGCCAGACAAGAATCATGATGTGGCAGTGAGGGCACTCCAGCAGTATTTGGAAGGACTGATAGGTCTGAGAAGGTTCAAGAAACACAGACAAACAAAAGGGCTCAAAGACGAGAAGCAGAAGAACTCAAAGAAACCCTGCAGAGGTGGAGTAATGGGATGACGCATTATGAACCAGCCTCTCATGTTATGACCTCTTTAGCACTGGATGATCTGGAGGAAAGCATCTGTTTTACATAGTCAACATGCATGTTCATGATGTTTGTAATTGCATTCCTGATACATTAACTTTGGTCACAGTTATTTATTGTGTCATGTTAAACTGAAATTCAGCTGAATGTGTTTGGTTTTTTTCTTTCTCTTTAGGTTCTTTATCTTAAACTTGCTGGGTGTTTGACAAGTAGTTCTTAGGTTCTTTCTCATAAACATAGCAAACAAGGTATGCAAACAAATCCAGACAGAAGTATTCACTGTATAGGCTGTGATGTAAGGAATGTAAAATATGGAATCAAATGTCAGGTCTACCTACTCATTTCCTGAACTTAGAGTAAATGTCTGGTGACATCTAAGAGTAAAGTACTTAAAAGATATATGTAAATTCTCTTTGCAACTAGGCTTACCAGCCCTATGCAGATCAACTTTAGTATTCTGAGACCAGCCTCACTTGTTTGGTTCAGTTTGAGATGAAGGACAAGAAAAGTGAAAGTTTAAAAATGTATTATCACTTCTCTGGAAGAGATACTATCCAAATTAGTTGAGCTCTAAAATGTCAAAGTATCTAGAAGCTGGAAGTCTTTTTACTCAGAACAAATACAGCTAGATTTTACACATAACTCATCAAATACAAAGGAAGATAATCAATATCTCATTTAATAATCCAGTTTAGTAAGCAATGATCTGGCAGTTCTTATAAACATTTTTAAAAATGCCACTAAGCTGAACCTTTAGTCAGAAAATGTGAAATAAGTTTTCTTCAAGTCTGCAGTTCTCTGTAAATCTTGTCAGATGGGAATATCTGCATTCATTATAACTTATAATGCATTTTACTTCTACAACAACAGCTTGCCAAAAAAACCCAATACTTGTCAAATCAAAAGTAGAGACTGACCTTCAAAAGCATGAAATTAACCTCTTGGTGCACTATGTGTTTCAAATTTCAATCTTCTTGATGTATATGCTGTTTTTTTAACTTCTTAATTTATGTTATTTATGACAATGTGTATTGTTCACACAGCTAGAAGTCTGGGTAATGCTCAGATTGGAGGGCAGGTCTGTGCCTTCAGTGACATATGAAGAACAGTTAATGAATGACAAACCAAAATGAAGGCATGACTGACCCAAGAAAACATAAAAAACTAGTGAGGCAGCCACGTGCTGAGAAAGTACAGGAAAATGCAGAGAGGACTCTTTTCAACTGTGT
Source organism: Corvus hawaiiensis (assembly GCF_020740725.1). Classification (NCBI taxonomy): domain Eukaryota; kingdom Metazoa; phylum Chordata; class Aves; order Passeriformes; family Corvidae; genus Corvus; species Corvus hawaiiensis. The sequence continues at coordinate 18,849,260 of NC_063218.1, forward strand.
GTTGTTCGCTTGAGGGTAGCTGCTGAGCCAGGTGGGCTGAAGAGCATAGGAGATGGTGAGACAACCTGGCTGCAGAATCTGCAGAATGCAGTGAAGGAGCTGCTCTCAACAGCTACCTCTCAGCTCATTGAAGCACCAGCAGTCACCTATGAAAGTTTTGCAGCAGGGAAGGGGTGAAAACTGGAAGGGATCAGTGCAGATAAGAGTTTGAGGTCATGATGGAGAAGAAGTAAGAAGGGGCAAATTGTTACCAAGACCTGTGTCTGGAGTTAAAAGAAAGAAACAAAAATAGCATTCAGATGATCATAAAGTAAAAGAGAAAATATGATAATCACCATAAAGAGAAGTGACAGAGAGGAGGAAAGATAGTTTACATCAACAAATACTATGATTAGGATCTTTTTGTCAAACTTATTCAGCAGACTGCTGTTATAAACCAGAAAATTAAAAAAAAAAAAAAAAAAAAGCAACAACAAAACAATCCATTTGCTAGACATGGTATCATAAAATATCATTCTTTGGAAATATTTGTCTTACAGAATCTATCTGCCACAAAGAAATATACAAGATTTATTTCAAAGATAAATTTCTGTTAAAGCTAGAAATTTGTCAACGAGGAATTACATCTACATAAAAGACTGTTTATTTATTCACAATGTGAGTACAGACACTGAAGAGCTTTGACCATGGGAAAATCCAATGTGACCCTTGTGCCAGAGGACATATTTCCAGGAGACACTTTCACAAACAAGGCTTCACACAGAAGCTCATTTATAATGTGTTTGCTATACTTAAGTACTAAATAAAAACAGTAACTGTTTTTTTTTAATAGACAGATTTAAAAGGCCTGTGTGGGCAACTAAAAAGCTGGAAAATTTGTCTTATTAGGGAAAACTGAAGGGCAGAAAATTAAAGTTTATGTGGAAAAATCTTTACACTTTAAATAATTTGATATGCGCTAGAAAAAAAAAATCTTCTCTATCTGAAAAATAATGCTGGTATAGGAAGAAATTAATATAAAGTGGTGATGGGTACAAACATTCAGACTGTAAACTAAAATAATAATTAAAACTAGGAAAAAAAAATCTGGAAAACAAAAAAACCAACCTCTTAGTTAATGTGGTGAGAGGAAAGCCTATCTGTAAAGTGGAGCCTGAACGATGTCTGAAGTCAGCTAAATTGTGTACGTATCAACGTTAGGGAGACTGGACTTAATGATCTAGGTTCCCCCTTATAATCCTGTGTCCCTGGATTTAAAGGCATCTTCATGCAATTGAAGTTATTGCTCTTGTAACCCACAAACAAGCCTGAATACTTAGAAATGGAGAAATAAAACTGACATCCTTAAGGATAAACATGAGGGACTCTTCATTCAAGATATGTCACTGCTGTCATTAAAGACATTGATGTACTGCAGCTTCTCGGACTCTGAGAGTGATGAGTGGTGTGAAATGTCTGTTCAAGACCTACATGACATTAGTGAAATGAAATCTTTGTAATATAAATCCCTTGGCATTGGCAGAGCATAGAATACCATTTCTCATTTTATTAATTTCTGACTCAGGAAAGGTACTCCACAGTTTTGTTGAACATTCTGAAGTATTAAACTTTCAGTTTTCTGGTTTCTCCAGATAAAAATAATAGCATGGGTCCATGTCTTGGTTTAAAGACAATTTAAGAGACAAACACTCCAAAATTATTTACCTCCCCTTTAGTTTTAACCAATACCTTTCCACCAATAAGGACAGACGAATAGGAGTAGATATAAATGGAAAAAACCCCACAGTTTACTCAAAAAACCAAAATAGCAACAGGCAAGAAAAAAAATAGTAATAATCACTAGTTACAAAGTTGCTGAAAGTTCAATGACTCCCTGGGAGCTAAGAGAAACTAAAACTGGTGGAGAAACCCCTCCTCCAAGCTGGCATCCTCCCCAGACGACTGTGTGTGTGGGGACAAACACGGTGGCAGCCCTCCCCCCTCTCCTGACTATGTGTGCCAAGACATAACAAAGAGAGGAAGAAAAAAAACAATACAGAAACCAACCCAACACAATTACAAAAACTCCTTCTTCCCACAAACAACAACCCAAAATGATCAAGGACAAAAAGAAAGAAGAGCCTGGAGTTTAAAAACATATCTATTAGAATGCAATAATATTTTGGGTTTCCCAGGACAAGCCAATACAGATGAGGTTCTGGCTCAAGTCAAGAGGAAAATCCAATACTTCCTATGAAGGGTGAATTTATGGCTTATCAAATAAACCGACAGTATAGATCACAAGGGTTATGGTGTACGGGGCATATACCACTGCCAGTGGGACACAATGGGATCTGTACTGCAAGATCAGATGGGAATGCCTGGCAATACTCAGGAAGTTTAGTACTTTGAGGCAGTCCAAATGGCCTCCCTGTGGTGACGTGGCCTGGATAACAACCGGTAATAAGGGAAGAGTGTGAGTATAAACTGCTGATGTGAACAAACAACCATATTATCTACATCTGAGTAAGAGGATTTTAGTCAAAAATTATAATGCTGTGAGGAAATCAGCAATGGTGAAATTTACTTAAGATGACCATCAACTTGATTAAACAATAACCAAATTGCTATCAGAAGCAAAGAGTTAGCTGACGTATGAAATGAAATTAAATATAAAAGAACAAATATTTTTAACAGTGGGAAGTGACTTCAGAACTGGAAGATGGAAACAACAGTAGTCCAACCTGGTTTGACACTGCCAGAAGTTTCTCCACAGCATCATAACTCTGCCTTGGCTAGAAAGAGATGAGCAGAGAGTATCCAGCACATGCAGTGACAATGTGGGTTGCAACAAGAAGGAGATTCACAGCTGGGGTTTGCATAGGTGACCTCATAGGGGGAGCCTTTTCTCCACTGTGGGCATTATGATATATTTGTCATGGTTGCATGTAAAGTTGGAGTGTCTGCATATTCAACAGGAGATGTACATGTAGAGAAACACCCCTGTTCTTTTTAGGTTGGGAAATTTTTCCCTTTGATATCTGCCATATTTTTTTCTGTCAGTAGGTATTAATACAGACAGACACCCCAAGACCTTCCCTTCAAGGAACCCTACCTTCCAGTGTTTTTCAAACATGAAATTGTTAGGTCTACAAAGTAGCCTTTCCTAGCCTGACTTCTGGATCCATTTATAAAATATCTTATCCAGTGCTTCCTAGTTCACAATCCTTTGAGAACAATCCCTTTTCTTGTCTTTATAAAGGTTTTAATTTAGCAATCATTAACCATCTTTCAGCTTTCTCAACAGTCTCCTTATGCCTACCAGAATGGTCCATGGAGTTTGCAAAGAAACTATTCCTATATGTTTTAAAAAGTATTTCTTACCATCTCCCTCTCTGTAGCTTTTCATAGACTCCCAAACACTTGACGGATTTTCAGCTGAGCCACCTGCTTGAACAGTGTTCTGTAGTCCCAGGGATGCTGGCCTCTAGCTGAGACTCAAGTAGTAGCTCTGTCTTGGGGTGACTTTATGATGTGTATCCTATATTGCTGCCCTATGCCAAGAAATTAATTTTTGTGCCTTTCTATGCCTCTAAATTGAGCCTGAGAGGGGGAAGGAAAAACTGAGCAAAACTTTTTCAAAGCAGTTTGCAGCTTGTTCAAGGTCACACAGAGATAGAGACTTTTTTTTTCAGCTGCGGCAGGGGAGTGGCAGGAAAGGGAAGGACCTGGGTTGCTTTTCTTTCCAGTCAGCTTTCAGCAGTTTTATTTCCTCAGCTCCTTTTCCTTTGGATAGTTGAACTTTTGTTTTCCTGGGACTTTGTTTTTTTTTCCTTTTCTCTCTGCTGGACTGTTTCAACATCAGAATACATCGGGAGGACTTTCCACTGAGGCCTTGGCTCTGGAGGTGGGCCCACCACCCTGTCCCAGCTCCAAGGAGGGGGGGAGAGATCTACGGAAGGACTCGGAAATTTTCCCAGGTGTCTCTCAGCAGATCAAGAAGTTTTATTATTTAGCATCATTATCCTTTTCCTCTGTGTTTTTTAAAGAAATAGTTTTTATCTCTTTCACTTCCCTTCGAGGAAAATTTATTTTTTTTTCCCAAACCTGGTGGGGGAGGGATGGTTGTGACCTGCCATCTCTCAGAGGATATATTTCTAAATTTGGCCAAACCGGAACAAGCTCAAATGGTACAGTAGATATTTGCACAATTAAATATTATCTTCTTTTGATGGACTGCTGGGTCACATGGCTGAGGGAATCATAGACCGACATGCAGTAATTCAGTTGTCCCCTCTTTTTGTGTGCCACCAGAAACTACAGACTTCAAAACACTCTGCAGGAAACTTCAAAGCAGCTAAAGATGAAACTACAAGTGCCCTGTGCAATAGCAGAGCACGAGAATTTAGAAGCATTTTTTAAGCCTTTAGAAGAATTTTTGGCTCCATTTGTAATCCAGTCTCCAGTCAACCTCACACAGAGCTCTTGCAGATCTAGCTGTCAGATCAACTGAGAAAAAAACAGCTTGCCCAAGTTAAATTTCAATATGATGAGAACTTCTATAAAATTACATACCACTTATGTTTTTAAAGACACAGGAAAGATTTAAATGTACAGGCCTTCAAAAATATCATATTTCTGAATGTCAGAAGCAACCAAAAAAGGTGCATTTAGTTTCTTCTTGTTTCAACCTAGTGCATCTTAGCACTGACCTCAGGCCTTTTTCACATTTTCTGAACTAGTTCCACTTAGATTAGGTACTTCATTATTATTAGGTGTACTAGTTACTAGTCTAGGTATTTTCTTCTCCCTTTTGAATTTAAACATGATTTGTAGTCAGATAAACCCTAATAGGTATTACTTCCCTTAGCCATCCAGCCACAGCCTGGACATTACTTGAAGTTAAATCTGAATTTTAACTTCTTGAAGAAATAATTAAATCAGTGTTAGCAGCATCCCATGTGGAAAGTGTCTGCCTAGTAATTCATTACCACCAACCTGTCTCTAATTTGCCAGTGTGCATGGCAACCCTACAGTAGTGTGAGAGAGGCAACAGATCATTTATATAAATTAAAATCAATAGGGGGTTGAGTATGGAGCCCAGTGGAATATCCTCTGGGCAAGTGGAAATTTTAAAGACTAAGGACTTAATCTTAGATGCTTGACTTCTTTCATCAAGGTAAGACTTAAAAAGATTAATTATAATTTATGAAATATTAATACCTAGAAAGCTTTTGAGCAGAGATATTGTATTTCTGCAGAGTCAAAATGAAAGCTTTTTCAGGTTTCAAAGTGCAGTGTCAACATGGCAAAATTTACAGCTTTAAAAAGCTTATTATTTTCAATCTCTCTAAAGGGAATTTTTTTTCTCTTTCCTTGAACAACAGGGTTTTTTTGGAAATAATAAATTGTCAAGAATTATAATTTCTGATGCCTTTGAAATGTATTTCTTGATCCAAAACCAGAAGGGAAAATGTTTTTTTTATTCTGAACTTCTGTTACAATGTAACTGTCACTTCTTTATCTGTGAAGTTTCTGTCCTTGACTTCAGTAGGCACACTGGTTCTAAGGCTAATAACTTACCGTAGGTCAGACTCTGGCCCAAAGCCTTCATGCATATATTTATACTGAGAGAATTACTAGAGAGATAGATATGGATATTTCTGACATTCCTAACATACAGACATCTGAAGGTCTAAAGAGCCCTTATTTCTCTAATGGCTGCATCACTGCATTTCACAGAAAACTTAATGAGATCTGGATGCATTGAGTGACTTATTTAAAGTAATTCAGCAAGCAAATGGTGGAGTCCCAAAGCCCCCTGCTGTCACCACAAGACAAAAACCACTGCTTTTCTCAATGGGTTAAAGTTGACAGGCAATAAAAAATAACCCCTTTCTTAAACACAAAGCAGATAATAACTCACACTAAAATCTACATTTGCTAGTTTCAAGATCTATACATTAGCCTCCCACAGAATCATATTATTATTTAATTTGGTTTTTTCTGCCCTGAAATCTTGTACTCTAGTCCTGTTTACAGTTCTGCTTGTCCTCATTCAGCTGAGACTATAAATGCTTTGATGCAATATCTTTATTGGTATTGTAAAATGCACTGCTTATCTACTCTGTGCTATGGGTAATGCATAATGAGACAATCTGGGGCTTGTAAATCTAAACTAAATGTAGTTCTGGGAACCTTGGTATTATCTATTGAATATTTTCCATGTCTTGCTTTTCAGCATTTATCTGGAAAATAATTACATGCATATGACCAATAGGCAATTCCTAACAGATACTGCCATCCCACATAAAGTGTTTTGTTTTGAATTGAGTACAACTTCTACTTTGTGCACTTTGTTTCTAAGGATACAGTCATGAACAGGGAACATTTTCCTCAGGAGCTCATCTGTTCCTGCTGCTTCTTGCTCACCTGAAGTCATAATCCTTGGTTTGTAGCTATAATCAGCTCTGCAGAAACTAATTGTGATGTCACAGGCAGAAGATTATGACTTCAGGGGCAGAACAAACAGCAGGAGCAGGTGACCTCTAAAACACAAGATGTCTCTTTTCAGGAAAAGATTGTTCAAATGAAAAATGGGGGAGAAATGTGCCTTTCTTTGATAAGAAGATGTTTGTTCAGGTTTATAAAATGCATTAATTGGATTGCAAGAGTTAATTTGAAGTGAAATTCTCTATGATTATATCAAGAAGAGATAATATATTCAGTAGCAGCTGAATTACTAAGTTTGGCTTCTAATTTCTCATTTGATTAAATGACAAATACAGCTACTGATGCAATCAGCAACTTATCTATCTTTCCACATAAAACTGGAACCATGTAAAAACTCATTTCCTCTCTAGCTGACTTGCTGTGAACTCAGTTGTAAAATTTTTAAAGGTTTCTGGGTTTTTTTTCCCTTTCATTTCATGTAGTGAACTGATCAGAGGCACTTTTTTTGATAGCTTTCTAAGGGAATGTTTATGTGATTTAACAGCTCATTATATGACATCGTTAAAGAATCAGAGTTGATTTGTGTGAATTTTTTAATTTTTTTTTTTATTTTGTGTAGTAATCAGAAATTTGGTAGTGAAATATTGCTTGTACTAACCAGAGTTTTTCCTTCAGTCATACTCTGAGAAAGTGTAACTGACTGTTTTAAACAGCATCTTAAAGTTTCATAGGGAAGATTATTGAGATCAATTCCCACTTAAAATCCCTATTTATAGCATGTTATCATTGAGATTAGGGCTACAAATGTGGTATTATCACCATATGGATTCATTGGCAGATGATGGATCTGTGCTCCAATGTGGAAGCATGGAGGTTTTGGTGGTCTGGATACCAGTCTATCAGGAGACAGAGTGAAAACAGACATTTATTTTAGATTGGATTCCTACTCTTTTGTGTGTGTGTCACATTCCATTCCAGAGAAATGTATTTTGGTTCAGGTAAATGACACTTGGAGAATAATTTTTTTACTCTATATTTTTTTACTTTAGGGCAAGATTTTATTCCTAAAAGGAGGACTTTCTTATACTAAGATAGTAATTTAACCTGATGTGTTATCTGTGAACAGCTTCCCATCTACATCAGACATGTGACTTAGATGACTGGCTTTTTTAAAATATAAATGGGGCTGTTGTGCAACACTGTATGCTTATTGAACTGTAATCTCAAGAATTTTGTTCTTAGAGATGCTAGCCACAAAAAAAATTACAGATGAAAGTGTGGGTCTACTCTGGGTGCTCAGATAAACCATTTTGTGTCAGTTTTGTAATCTGTATGTAATCTGTAAATTGGAGACTATAAGCACTTTTTGTTTTGCGATTGGTGGCTACAAAAGTTCCAACACATAGTACTAAGGAGCATATCAGTGTTGGGAAGTGCATTCTTGTAACTGATTTTCCAATGCTGTTAGTCAGCTAAATGTTTAAATGTATAATTTGTGTATGAAATCATGATCACTGACCCAACAATGTGTGTGTCTGATGAGAAAATACTGTATTCATATTTTCTGGAAAAAAAAAACACATGCAAAAAAACCCCCCCAAAACAGCTGCAAAAGCCCAAACCAACAAAACAAATCCCACAAAATTTATCTCCCCTATAAGCATCTGTACATGATGAATTTATTACACTGGGTTTAGCAAAGATTTATAAAGAACTTGCATTTTTTTAAAAGAACATGGAAGAAAAATTTTTTTATAAGTTTTAGGATTAAATTGTGCAAAAATATCATCCCATCATTACATAATTTTTTTCCAGATAGTTCTAAAAAATAGGAAAGCATGAGAAAGCAGTAGGCAATTAAGACGAACCTTTGTCATTCATAAGTGCTGTAAGTGGCAGCTGGTATTAGAGTATTCTTGAATAGACAATTTAATAAAAGCCCATGTTCCTCAATGACATTTAAATTAACTACAGCCTTTTTACAGATTTAACATACAAATCTATTTCTTTTGATAAATGTTTTAATTTTTCCCCCTGGAATGTCCAGTCTATTTTGCACATTGGTGGAGAGCAAAATTCTCCCAACCCTTCTCCTGACCTTTTGCAAGTTCAAAAATCACTGATAACAAGAATTTGTTTCCAATTTAATCTCACCAATTGTGGTTATTCTAGGGCAGAGCACTGTAGACATAATGCTCATTGACATAATAGCACAGATGAGCTGAATAAGAAAGCATCTAACAACATACTTGGAATAAAGCTGCATCTCTTTATGTCTTATTTTTATATGCAGAGAAAAGAAACACTGTAAGGATTTTAAAGTTTTTATCTTTATGTACACAGTAAAATGCTTTTATGGAAAATCTTTTCAAACAAATTCCAGTCTTCAAAGAGGAAAGAAAACCATGATTAAGTCCCCTATTCTACCAGTGCATGTACAGCTTCATCTGAGTGGTGCGTTTACCTTGCAGTAAAACCCCCACAGCTTCTTTTATCACTATAAATGGTATCTTTAAAATGGTTAGGAGTTTCTACCATGAGACCAGTAAAAATTTGGATCCAAAGGAAAAATATATGAAATTTGGTTTTGATTAGCCCTAGATCTTATTGTGAGTCCCTCAACTATTTGAGATGATAAAAAAGTACATTCATCATCAGTACATAAAAAAGTACATTCATCAATGAGCACAAAAGATATGTTTAACTTTCTATGCCGTTTGAAGAGTTATTTACTAACTTTGGAAAAAATATTAGAATATTCAATACAAATATTGTTTATGGACTCCTTTATGTCATGAAGCAAACTGCCCCATAGTGAAAGACACAACCCTGTTGCAAAATAACCAATGGAAAAAAAATTAAAGCTTCCTACTTTATTCTTGCTGTTCTAATGTATGTTTCACCTTAGTTACTAGCTCATTGCAAGGTATAATGAATTATTAAAACTAGGCTTTACTTGTTAGAGTAAATTAAGGTGTGATGCATTACCTTCTGCTGCATTTCTGTTTAACTAATTCTCAGACTTAATAAATTTTAGTAGGTTTCACAGTTGTGAAGTATGATTTGGTGAGTTTATCCTATGTTCAGGATTATTTTAGGCGCACTTCTCTGTAACATACTCTAACCATAGCCTTTTTAAGAGGTCTCCTTCTAGTTTAGATTTTTAAAATATAATTGGGATTCCTCCATAGATTTATTCTGTTAATGAATGAGACATAAAATATTTTCTTGTTCTTTTTAGCGTTGTTTAATCAAAAATAGGTTTTGTTTGCTTTGTTTAACATTTGATATTTAGAGCAAAAATGCTTAATCAAATTAAGGCAACAGAAGAAAAACTTCAGTGAGGATTAAGGGCATTTTGATAGAACAGAGCAGCTGCTCACACCCATTCTAGAATTGGGACATCTGTAAATTCCCAGTAGCCTAATAATCTGATTCTTGGAAAGATGATGGAAATTGCCTACCTGTTATCATGTACTGGAGAGACATTCTTCTAATTAACATAAGGTCCTTGATCTTTAATTTAGATCTGATTTAGACTTACAAATTAACACATGATCCCTTCCAGTTGGTTGCAGCCTGTATAAAATTTGGTTCAGAGAATTAGAAGCAAAAGAACTGGAAAAAAGATATAATTTTTATAACATAAAATACATTTTAATAACTTCTCAAATTATCTTTTTTATTTTTATGTAGCTGCACAAAAAAACCCCAATCTGCTCCTTTTTAACCACTTTGTTGCTAGAGATAGACTTGATAAATTCCTCTAGGGTAGAAAAAAACAATCAAAACATTCCTCCAAGTAAAACGTACAAAATATCCAGGCATAGCATTCGATGTGGCAGAGTACAAAGCATCTCATCTCCCTCTGGTTAAGACTCCTCCTCTTTGAATGGACAGCCTCAAAAATTTTCTATACTTAATATTTCCATTCAGAATTTGGGGCTTCTTATTTTTCATGTATTCAGCCAACAGAACAGTCAACTTTATTCACTAATGTGTTTTGCTACTTTATACCTTCTAATTAGCATTGTATGGAAAGATTCTATTGGTCCTACTTAATGTCTAAACATAAGTATGGCCTTTGAGTTTATAGTCTCTAGCAAATATTTTATCCTGTTTGGAAATCCCTAGTTCGTTGTGTTTGAATTGCAATTGCTATTAGAATATGAGGAATATCAATCTTACAGCCAGAGGTGGTAAAATTGGAAACTGTCTTTGATTAGTTTTGGTTTAAGTAAACAAGTCAAGAAATTTGCTCAAGAGATTCCCTTTCAGGTACTTTAAATGTTTTAATTTCCAAACATGCTGTCAATATTCACCCGTCTCAGCAGTTTGAACCCAAAAATGAATTTTTAGTTTGGAATCCAGTGCTTAGGACCAAAAAGACATCGAAGTTAACTGTTTTTATTTGCTGTCAATATCCTAGTAGGATAACTGAAGAAATAGGCTAGTTTTAATTATTGTTACTGAAATATGATATTAATAACATCACATACAAATTTGTATATATTAATACTGATGACAAATCAAAGTCATATTCTACGAGCTTCCTTTCCCAACTTTGAAGTGTTTTACTTATATTAGTTTCCTTCTCTAAAGATGTTTTTTTACCTGAATGGCAGAGGTCTCCTGCTCACACAGTTTCTGTATAAACCCAAAACTTACATGGGTTAGTGTACTTTAAGAAACACAGGAGGATCATTCCAACTCATTAACTTTGAACTTAATTTTCAGTATGATATATTCAGAATTAAATTCAATTATATTTTCAGTTAAGCAGTTTCTGACTTATGGATTAGATATTATCAACAAGGGTTTTTTTGGATGCGTTTTAAGCTAATAAAATTATTAGAAAGGTCCTTAGGAAAAAAAATAATTTCCCAAAGTTTCTCACAAAGTTTTGGAACACAGAGCACTAGCCCAACAATTTGTCATCTGTTACAGTTCAAATTCCTCGCCTAAATACCTTAATGTATTGAATTTGTTTTTATTTAAGATACTCTGATTGGTGAACAAGAGCACAGTAAATGGCTCTAGTGTACACATTCATTTTTCTTCTCTGACATATGAAATACAAAGCAGGTCACACTAATTAATCAAACTTTTAGGATACTGGGTGGGGTTTTGTTTTCTTCTTTTTAAATGTTTTAGTTGTCTCCTTTCTAAGTAACTTCTCCTGATGTTCACTGCTCCGGCAGCATAAAATGCAATTTACATTCTTTGAGTTACAAAACTGATTAGAAAATCAGATTAGTCATCTTCTCTTGAAGAGTAAGTGCAGACAGAGACTGAAAGCGTGAAATCTCTATAAAGTACAGTCTAAAATGTTTGGTTTTGCCTTGATTACCTAAGGATATTGGTGATGCATATTGAATTGCAGCCACATTTAATAATGAATTTACACGGACTCAATTCTACTGATTCAATGATGTGTATTTATCCACCTAATAAAACTGTTCATTTGATAAAGTTATTGAAATTTTAAAACAACTACCATGGTCTGTAGAGATTATATTACAATAACTTGATACAGTGACAACAGAAAAAAAGGAAACATACACACACACACAAATTAATACAAATATGAGTTTTAATGACAGCTATTCCTGTGTCCACCAGTGAAAAGCCCAATGGACATAAAACTTTGTACCACCTTGACAAATAAAAGAAAGAGCTTTTAGGGAAGAATGGGATCAACTTGCCCAGTGTGACTTTATTTTCTAGCAAACAGCCCTAAGTATGTGGAAACTTAGCCATCTGCTTTTCATACATGTCTAGTTTCTCACATGCAGTTGAGCTTTTTTGTGACAGTATTGCTAGCAAAAAAAGATACATAAATCATGTCCTGATTTATTGGTACTACAGAGCCCACACAGTGTCTTATGCCTTCCATATTCCTTTCCTGATAAAAGGTGTGATCCATTCATTATAAAGACAAGAACACAGAGAAATACTCTGGAAATGTAGTTTGTCTTAACGTGGGCTGCAACACAGTTGCAGTCTGAAAGGCTGCGTTTTCCCTGCTAGCTACTGCATTTTATTCAAATTCCAAGTAATCTGAGAGAAGTCCACTAGTACTTTGCAATAAATTCAATTGTTAGTACACCACTAAAACTTGCATTATTTTCTTAATGTATAGCAATTACAGGAAGTTGTGTTCTGAATAACACAATTTAATGCACTGTGAAGACTGAGAGTTCAATAATCCTAAAAGTTTCCAGAAACACATTTTTGTCTTTTTTTTTAATAGCTGGAACTTAAAACCAAGCAACTAAACAAAAACAAACAAAAACACCAAAATATCCCGACCAGGGAACATATCCCGACCTGGTTACATATATATTTTTATATTTATCACTGTTTTTGTTTTTGTAAATATTTAAAATTATTTATAACTTCCAATTACCAGATACTTCTGGTTTTCTGTAACATAATTTAGAACCATGAACTTACCACATACTCAGTCCCGATCCAGGTTTAATTATGCTTTTTTGCTCTGTTTTCTATGAAAGTCAATATGAGATCTTTGACTGATTTTCACGTTACTTAAAATCCTGAACTCCAAGAGTTTTTACTTTAAAATTCTGCTCCTCAGAAGTGTTCATATATTTTTGTGGAAGTTGTCTTATGTGTTTTTGTGAGGTTTTTTTCAGGCTCCTGTGTTATTGGTGGTTACATCTATGAGGGTACTAGACAAAGTTATTGAGGCAACGTTGTAAATTCCTTGGGTTTCCCAGATCAGTGTGTTGGACTTTTAGCTACAGTGCTCAGCAAGGCGATGCAGAATCACATCATACATGGAAGATTTCCAGAGATAATTTTGTTACTCCAGTACCATGTCTACTGTTTTAGCCAGATAGAAGCTAATGTGCCTTTTTGTTATTTTGTCAGCTAGCGATGAAACAAAGTGAATTTCTCGGTCAATTTGTAGGACATCAGGGCTAAGCCTCTTCTGGGAGTGGGCACGCTTGCACGGCGTTAACACAGGGAGGGCCAGTAGGTGCCGCTCGAGGCTACTTAGCAGAGGCCGCGGCCGTGCGGGACAAAGACGCCTTTCCGATGCTGCCCCATCCCCGGCTCTTAACGCATCCGAGCCCGCTGCAGATGCTGGAATCTGGTGCCCCGACATTCGCAAACCACTTGTCTTTCTGCAGATGAATCTCAACTAAGCATCTTATCAAACTAGAGTTCAAAACACCTTCATTTTCATCCAGGTCTACACCTTGGAGGCTCATGTAGATCTTGGTTATGTAAGGTTAATTCTTAGTGGACCCACTAGATATTAGTATTTTTTCTTGTGCTACTTAATTGACTTCTGTGATAGTGTATGTGGTCCTGTCACATGCCTCATTTCTGGAAAAGCCCATGTTGTGGAAAGGAAGATTAGGTATTAAATTTTAAGAATAAAAGTAAGTGCAGGAAAGATGAAGAATAAAAGTTGCTGCTCTAATAAGGAAAAACTTACCAAAATCAAAAGTCAGAGGTTAAAGTTCCTGTATAGAAAACTGTAAGCTGCTATGATTATAATGAGATGGAGTTACAAATGCAAGGGGAAAAAAAAGAAACCATGTGGTAGGAACATAAGAAGAGTAAGCCCAAGGGTACACAGCCGGGTCAAAGGTCCCTGTGTGCTGACATGCTGTTTCTGACAGTTGCTAATACCAAATCTTAGAGGTGCAGAGGAACAAACCAAGTGCATAGTCCTGCTGCCTCAGAGTATTCTTCTCTTCAGCCATTTGTGACCCAGTGACTTTTAAAGCCAGATGTAACATCAGTTATTTCATATCTTAGATGAGGAGAGAGTGTGATAAATGTGAGGATTGCTTGGATGTACAATCAATGTAAACCTTAAAAAAACAGTGTCCCACCCAATGGTTGTTTTTATTTACAGTAAAACATTAGATCTTCTGGATTCAATTTAAGGGATATTTGGCTCAAATGTCCATTTTGTGGTTTGTCATTGAAACCGATCACTGCTTTGCAGGGTCCCCTAGCAGTGTGAGATCTCATCCCTACAGCTGCATACCATTTATTGTCTCCTCCTCTCCCCACTCTTTTTCTCTCTTTGAATGGCTAATGGCATCTGGTTATTAATCTTTACAGGGGTGGACATTTAAGCTGAAATAACTCACACCTTTACCACCTACTCTTGTCTTTGTATTTCTTTTCATAAGCTTGGTATTCTTGAGCTATTTGTTTTCCTCTAAGAGGCTTTATATGACAATCCATATTGAGAAAATTTTTTTTTTTTTGGTAGAAAAAGGCATTATCACCAAACTACTAAGCTTAAACAGTCAGAGTCACATGACATTCCTGGATTTAGTTTTCAGGGGGGTTGTTTTTTTGCTGGTGTTTTGTTTGTTAGTTTTATCTTGTTTGGGTTTACTTCTTTATTTATCCCTTTGAAAAGGTACACATTTATTGTTATTATTGACAAGGAATGATTTCTGTGAGAGTGATCACACAGTCTTGCCTCGATGACATACCTCAATAATATAATTTGTTAAGGGAAGATTGTAAGCGTGAACAGTGTGAATAACTGAAGGGAAATTGACGCTAGCAGAAAAAGTTGATATTGGTTAATGAAGTTTAGGATTTGGGAAGTCCTGTGTCTCTCGTCACTTAATACTAGAAGAAGCAATCTTGTTTCAAGTAATTTTTTAAACTTCTGTTATATGGGCTGATAGCTCCTGAAGTTTAATGTAGGTATCTCAACACAGTTATTAAAATGATAGGGCATAAAGTCTCCAGTCAGCAACTCAGTATACAGTAAGGATGCAGAGAAACACCTGCTTGCATCTTGGATATGAGAAAACCACAAAATTATATAGAGTAGATTACTAGTTTCTAGTGTTCCTATCTTAAAGGAAGGAATGTAAGACCTCACATGGTATGTAAAAGAGGACTGTCTCAAATTGCTGCAATAAGGTATATTTTTCACATGCTACAGAACTAGCCAATGGCATGCGTTACTATTTAATGCTGAAGATAAGATCTGTGTTATATCCAGCAAGTCAATATGCATAGATATAGAGATAAGAAGAGCTATAATTAGAAAGCACTGAAGAACAAGATTTGCAAGGGAAATAAAAATCTCATGAGCATGACATGAGATTTGGCAAAGATTTCACTAAGGAGGATGATTCTCTGCCCTTTGCAATGTCTTTTTAACTTTTCTATGAAGTATTTTCAGCTGTTAAAATGCTGTATTCATGCTACAGGAATAATAGTTTTGACTGAGAGGGGGAAAGTCTTATTAAAAGAAAAATAAAGAGTTTTATGTAAAGAGAGAAAGTAAATGTGAGAAAGACAAGATGCCAGGTGAGACTCTCTAATTTAAATAAAAATGTTATCTGTTACTTCTCAAGTGATAGGGAGGACAATATCATTACACAATTTATTTTCATTTGCACTTCATAAAAAAAATTAATCAGAGTAGAAACTTGTTAAAGTGTTTTCTAATCTGGTTTAAGGTACATCAGTGTGAAGTCACCCTCAGTAAAAGAAACATCAGCTAAGGGCATAAATAGTCTTTTTTTATTGAGCTTTACTTACACTTTATAGATGCTTATTTCTTTGATGCTGATAGAGAGCACCTTGATTTTTACTTTCTGATTGAAATGTATAGAAATTCACTTTTTTTTTTTTCCCCCCCTAAATGAATATGAATGTGGAGAACTATCCAGCTTGGCTGTGGGAGATTTTAATTCTTTTTTCTTTTGCACACAATTCACATTTCCATAAAGGAATAAGACCTCCAAAGCTGTAAATAATTTTTCTTCCCATCATAAAAACCAGAGCACTTATTTAAGACCCTCCTATAGCATAGGAAAACATGATGGTTCCAGGCAAACCTATATCCTGTAGACTGCACTGATTTTTTCTACACCAACTGAACTTTCAGTCATCCGCTTTTCTGGAAATGCTGAAACAGGGGCTTCTGAAATGGCATTAAGCAGCTATAAGTTAAGTTATAAACCTACATGACTGTAGCATAAGTTTAGAAATCTAGTTTATACATAGTTGGAATGAGGAATTTTAGATTATATACATGTTTTAAGCAGGAGCTGAATCTCCTTGATTGTGATAACCTTCACCCTTCTAATTAGTTT
This sequence comes from Corvus hawaiiensis, assembly GCF_020740725.1. Taxonomy (NCBI): domain Eukaryota; kingdom Metazoa; phylum Chordata; class Aves; order Passeriformes; family Corvidae; genus Corvus; species Corvus hawaiiensis. The sequence continues at coordinate 18,865,807 of NC_063218.1, forward strand.
AAATATTATTTGAGCTATATATTTCCATAAAATCTTTGAGTAACTTTTTTGCTTTGTGTATGTGTATGCTTTCATCTTTATTATATTGATTTTTCAAGTTCACACAAAAACATTTCTGAAATTTGTCATCCTCTTGTTATGAAATGAACATAATATTATAAAACAAGGTCAGCAGCGCTTAAAAATTCTACACTGAATTGAATATAACCACTGCAATACCTACATACACATATCTAATTGTATAATATTATGCAGAAGACTGCTCAGGAAAATGTGCTGTATGAAGCATATTTATCCCTGTACTGATAGACTACTTGTCTATATTGTTGCAAATGAATTTTGCTAGCGAGGTGTCTTTAGCATGTCTTCAATTAGTTCTTAACAAAGAAATGCTGTAGCAAAGATGTTAAAAAATGTCATTTTCTGTAAAAAAAATAATAAGAAAAAACAATAAAAATTTGATATTGTAAAGGTGTAAGTAGAGAAAATTTTATCCAAATCCATTGGAGTGTAAATAACTGAAAAAAAAAATTGTTTCATTGGCTTATTGTGAAAGAGAAGTACTCAGATAAGTACTTTTTTTCACTGTGGCATTCTGTCCCTGGTGACATAAGTAGAACTTAGAACAAGAAATACTCTTAAGGGCCTATCTGAGGGCCAAGCCACACTGCTATAGTGTAGAGCAATATTACAGACACCTAACAAGGATGTGGACAAAACAGAGTGCAAAGCCTGGAAATGATAGCTCCAGCCCCAGAAGCATAACAGATATACTATTTCCATTTGTGCACCTCACTTACTTGAGAGATGCAGTGATCCAAGGCCACCTCTATATGATTTAGACATATTGTGAATATTATCCTGAACTGAATCTGGAGAACAGGTTTAAGTGATTTTTCAGCATCTCAGCTTCTCCATCTGTTGAAATTGTGATCTTGGTATTTATATATGACTCAAAAGATGCTGAGAGACCTAGATCACTGAAGTGTAAAATACGTTAAGAACTGTAGATAAGGTTGCTGTATAATTTTATAGTAATTCCAGGGAAAATGGATTTACTATTATAAGGTCTTAAAATAGTGAGGCAAACAAAGGTAGGTGTTGGGGAAGATGAAACAGGAAAGCCTTGGAAATATGATTGCCTGACAAAAGATTTTGGGAATATGAAAACTACAGGCAACATCGAAATGAAAGCCACTTTTGAAATACCAGGTCTTAGTTACTGAACAACTAGAAAACAATGGTATGGCCGACTGAAGTAATCCCCTCTTGATGGAACAATACCCTCTGCTTGCAAACAGGTCCAAGGGTCAGAGCAGACCCTACTAGCTCAGCAGAAGGGGTCCAAAGAGTAGTTTTTAGAAGTTAAGATGTAACACTCTATGGTAATATAAGAACTCTTATAGGCTGTATGTAAATGCTATAGGATTTGTATCTTGTATTAGATTGGTTAGTGACAATTAGAATATTCAGTACAGAAGATGATTTATTGTATTGTAACCAGGACTTCAGACATTCTCATTCTCATTCTCATTCTCATTCTCACTTCTATTCATTCTCTCTTCTATTCATTCCTCTCTTCCACTTCTACTCTTGCTCCTACTCTCTCTCTCTCTCTCTCTCACCCGTTCACTCTCTTGCTCTCTTGGGCCTGCTCAGAGCTGAGTCTACCAGCTCTGAGCAGTGCCCCAATACCCACGCCCTTTACAATAAACCGGCTGTGTCCCAAGACCTGCCTATAGAGATCTCTCGTCTCCATCCGTCACCGTCTACGTCCGGCCGTCCCGACCAGAACCTCAGAACCCCCATAACCTACAGGTAGGCATATGAAAGCTGCTTTTATATTATTAGACAAATTGTTTTAAAAAATAATTTGAAAGCATCCATATTTTGATAGTCAAGGTCATTTCTATTTTAATTAAAAATATTTGCAGACAGTTAAAATGTTCAAGGCAATATTCAACTGCATTTAGATGTTTCCAGCTCTTTAGATTTACTATCTCTATTTTCACAGTAGTTTGGACATTTGTAATAATCACATTGTATCATAATTCAGGATCTTTACATGGAAAACTCATGGGAAGAGTGTTTCAGTGTTTTGAAACTGTATGAAAAGAGCACCATTGACATAACAGTTCAGGATAGCTTTTTCATGGAAAGTGAAAAGACTCACCTACAATTTTTAAGTGATGTCTTTGGGGACCTGTTAATATTCACTGTGAAAATAGTCAAAGCCGGTTGGAAAACCATCTAGGAGTGAAGAGAACAAAGCCCAGGAAGAAGTGACACCTTTGAGTGGATAAGCGTATGGTTTCAGACTGTTTCTGACTGAGATGGATCAACCAGCAGGAGAGGTGACAATCCATGACTGCTCAGTAATGCAGCATTGTGCAGACACAGAGACATTAGGTATTGGCATCAATCAGGAACACAAACCATTATGAATGCTGGAGTTAAGCACTCTGACATTGCACAAATGTGTTATGAGTAGAAGAACCAGGTAGGTCATTGCACTCAGTCCTCCACAATCAGCAAAAATTTTTAGTTCAGGTAAATCTAGAGAACTTTTTCATTTTCTTAAGATCAGACACCTCTCTTGAGACCCTTGCTGTTCTATGACTAGTTTTTTGTGTCTCTCAGCTACTAATTTTCAGTGAAGGGTTGCTTTTATTCTGAATAGTTCCCTAGCCTAGACAGGGGTTACCTATGGCTACTGTACTGATAAAAGGCATGGATGTAGCCAGAGAGACACCCTATCATAAAACCTATTTTCCTGAAAATTAATCCTTTAAGAGAGGTGATGGAACCTTTGACACTTGAGATATTTAAAACTGCACTGAACAACATACAAAGCAGAATATTCAAAAGAGCAGTACTATCCTAATAGATAAAGTGAGCAAGTGATCTTTTACATCTCTTTAACCTTCACTGCCATCTGCGAGATTTTTAAAAGAAAATTCTGTACTTCCAGGTTCCAATTGAAAGAAATATGGTATTGGAAAAGATCTCTTGTATTACTGAATCTAGTTTCCTGCTCCTACAGGCAACAAAGTGAAACCCATCAATCGCTCTCTATCACAGGATAAATGTTAACACATCTGGGAAGGAGACTTGTCAAATTTCTATCTTGCTTGAGACTAGTGGTGTTTATACAAGAAATCCTTTAGAATAAGTTTGTCAAAACAACCTAACAAGTTTTGGATCTTGGAGACATTCACAAAAACCTTCATATAGTATCAGTGTTCATTAGTGCCTACCTCTACTATGCTGTATGGAGGAAGCAATAATATGGCTGGAAAAATACAGATCATAGATTCTGCTGAGATTTCACCATCCAAATTTCATCCATGGCAATAGCAACCATTATTGGGTAACTATAGGTAAATAGCTTAAGTTCATGGAAGAACACATATTTTCTTTCACACATGAAAGATACTGAGCAGCACTTTAAAAGGGTAACCAGATCATTGAATTCTCTGCACTTGCTGAGAGTGACCTTGCTAAGGAGATGCAGGTACGTAACTCTCAGGGAGCATATCAGCACAATATCACTAAATACTCAAACCTGAATGGTTATGATGATTGTTTCAAATGTAGATATTATTATAACTTCTTATTTTTTTCCAATTTAAAGAACCAAAACACACACTTTGAAATCAAGAGAATGATGAGACAGAATTTAAGCCCATGCTGCCTGCTCTTTCCTCACAGCCAATTAGGGGCCCCAGTGGGTCTCAAACAAAAATCAAATGCTTGCTGCTTAATCTTGAATTTTGATCTCTCTACCGGCATACAAGGAGATGGGTAAAACCCAAGCAGTCCATAATGTCATAAAGGAGACTATTATATGTAAGAAATCTGCATATTTCTTGTATCTTGTATGCTAAATAGTACTTCCTACTTATTAAAAAAAAAAGTTTTCGACATTATTACTTTGATTAAATCTGAATATTTTTCCACAAGAAAACCAATTTTAATTCCTAAGACTGTAGTAAAACTAGAAAACTTTATTGATTCCATCATTTTTCTTGCTTACTAAGGCCTCTCTAGAAGTCAGTCTATAGCGGTAAAATGAATACTACCATTGAAACCAAGTTAATATTTCAATGGTATCTAAAGATAATGGCTATAAAAACAATATTCCATGTATGTTGTTTGTTTTCTTGTTTCTATGTTCTCAGCATCGCATGTTCAAGCCAAAAAGTTGCCATTGTGGTTTTGTTGCCATTGTATGTTGTTAATGTTCAATATATTGACTCAAAAAAGCTTTTTTGCTTTTGTTCTGGCAGCCCCAGTACATGGAAATACCTGCCATGCTCTAATTTGCTCTGTATCTCAAAATTTGTATGCATTTTTTTACAAAATAAAGCACTATTTATTCTAATTTACTTGAAGTCAAAATAATGAGTAAACGTCAGTTGTGAAACATTTCAGTTTGACTGTGACCTAAGTCACAGAACAAATCAAGAAATATTTTAGTCCAAGTCTGACACTGTGACACTTAAAAAAACCCCAAGAAAATAGCTTGGTGTAATTGAGCTGGAAGTGTCTGAAAGAGAATACAGTAACTTCAGTCATGTACTTTTATATTTTCTGATAAAAATAGCTTATTGAGAAAATCTATCTTGAAACACATTTACTGTTTCACTTGGTGAATTTATAGGATGAATAAATATGTTTTGGATTTTTTTTTAATAACTTCTCCTTATTTTAGTATGGCCTTTTTTTTTCTTATTTTTCTTTCACACTGTACTTATTATTGCTATTTCCACCAGAGCCAAAGGCAACAGATATTCATTAATTAGTTATTACAATCATTAAAAAATAATGACTCCTAAGCACATACATTTTGACAGATTTCCTTGTACACTCAACTCATCATTATGGGATCATTTATGTCCTATGAATTTTTGAATCTGCCCTGGGTGATTCTATCAGCAGATTTAGTTTGTGATACAGCTCCATAGGATAGAATTACTATGAATCAAATGAAAAAAATTGAAGTGTTAAAATATATTGGGTTCTGAAACCTGTTGAAAATATTGTATGGATTTAACACATAGGTGTTAAATGGTGTAAAAAATACCTCCATAATAATCTGGTTACTTTTTAGTACCTCATTATTGTCACACAGGACACTAGGCTAAACAATGAAGAAATACAATGCCTAATAGATTTCAGAAAGATTTTCAATCCATTTTTTCTTGGTACAGTTAGTGATGGTATTATTCTAACCAATACCATGAATTACTGAAAATAACATGAGAAACATGGATATTGAAAAGATGTATAAAGAGACAAGGAGCATATGTTTAATTCTTTATCCCTTAACTGGATTGTAGTTCAGAAGTGAGATCATAATCTCTGAAACATTTTTTTTCTTAAAACTGCATCCAAACAGAGCACACAATCACTGAGAAATGCAGCCAATAAGGCAGGTTTTTAAAGATTAATTTTAAATCTTATTTTGGATAAGACGCAGGTTGGACTTACTGTATGTCTTTGGGATGTTTATCTTTTGCAGAGATTAAAAGAAAAAATATTCTAGCCTGTTTACTGATTCTTCAAAACTTGACAAAAAGTATTCAGAAGAAGGATTTACTATACATTTTAGTGAGACAAGGCTGAAGCCATTTGGGATTTTTGGAAAGCAAACCTATTTCTGCTGGTAACCTACAAGATGTGTCTTGTAGGTTGTTTCATTTGTGTGGAAGGTAGTGTGGGGAGAGAAGGGAATGGTCTTGTCCTACTAGTGCCTTGGTTTTTTAAGTTCCCATAGTCATCTATTTATTTGTGCAGTTTTCATTCTGCTGTTCTTTATATGAAAAAAATAATCAAAGAAATTATAGAGAGACTGTCAAAGTTTTTTATCACTTTTCAAGCAAATAGACAACAGTTTTATTGTCTTTTTGTGCATTATTCCATCACTGTGAATCAGCTTTCCTAAAAGGTGATTATAATGACTTTTCTGTGAAATTACTTTAAAATTATGATTGATATTTTATGACCGGCATAAATCAAAACAATATTCTTGAGGCCAACTAGTTATTTTCTTTGCTTGATTGCTTAATTTGGATAGAAAGCACAATTTCATAAAGAAATCCAAAGTTGCATTATGTGTGCATACTGAAATGTGAAGAAAATGTAGAGTGCAAAATTAAGTATAAAGAGAGCAGGTAAGAATAAAACTAGTGAATTTAAATAAAGCCATGTCAAGTCTTGGCGATTGCTGGTGTGTTCTTGCCACATCAGGGCTTCTGAAGAACAATCAGTAGAATTAGAATAATCAAATAATTTCCCTGATATTTATGCTCAATTCAAAGACACCATGTAGGTAACTTCTTAGTTGTACCACTTTATTTATTTGTGTTTCATCTTTATAGCTTGAATTTTTAGGCAATTTTGACAATTTTATTGAATGAAATACTTAAACTCTCATGTTTGTCTTGAATGATTCTTGTTCAAGAACACCTACCTGAGTCTGAGGAAGGGAGTAAATACCCTTTCAAGGTGATTTGAGTAGAGGAACCTCAGCTATGGAATTTAGGGGCCTGAGTCATTTCTAGAATCTAACACTTCCTTGCCTGTGAAGGGTCTGGTGTCAGCAATGAAACCAGACACAGTACAGGAGAATATTATGCAAGACCACACAGCACCACACAAAACCTCTTGATCTACCTTTCCCCTGCTCCAAGGTTGTGTTCATTCAAGGCTGCAAAACAGAACCTCTGAATTATATCAGAATGATTTGCAGCTGGCAGAGAGGCACTATCATTGCTGGCTGGAGGCACCAAATGAATTTTCACTTCTGCCAAAGTATATATTACACTGAGAAACTAAAAACTCAGTACACTAGATTGGTGCATATTTGATGCCCTTTTCTTTAGTTCTCAAGTGAATAGTTTATAAACACATAACAGAAATATATTTTTGGGTTCAAAATTTAACATTCAGCATTTGGTTTGAAAAAAACAAAAAACAGCTAAAAGGTTGAACTGAGTGGATTTGGTGTGCAGAGATTGTAATTATTCAGCAAATCACCTGGGACATAAAGTCTGAATTGTCATTTCTAGTGGGGATTCAAGAAATTTTCTGGATGGGCTATGAAGTCAGAAATACAAAGAGATCTGAAGCTGCAGTTCTGTATACAAGCTTAAGAAAAAGAAATCATATTTCATATTCCTTTTCCTGTGCCATTGCATTAAAACTTGTAATAGCCTGATATAATCATAGGTAGTGCCTGACAGTAAAACACACAGAGGGGTGTATAAAAAAAATAATCTGTGTTTTTGAACTCAGGTCTTAGTTATGTGTGTAAAATAAAAAGAATATTCCATAGTTCTGTTGTGATCCATGACAGTAGCTCAGCTATTGTCGCTAATCTCAATAAATGTCTGTGAGGCTTCCACAAATATTTAGATAGAAGCATGAATCCTCATGAGGAAAGAGTCAAACCCCTGCCTTGAACATAATTTTGGCTTGCAACTCTGGTGCTTTCCCAGCTACTGGGTTTAATGTTTGTCTTCATTACTGTAGCTGAAAACAAGAGCTGGTTTCATTTGTAACTGCTCACCCTGTAATGGAAATGTTAATAAAATGCTGAACTGCAGAAAGGGCCTGGTAGTAGACATTCTAAACTGATGACAAGAGGAAGTGTGTAGAGACTGGGAATCCAGCATTCTTAAACAAAAATCATAGGGGTGAAATTTTAACCCCTATGAACAGAGAAGTTCGAGGAACTTCAATGAAAACAGGATTCATGGTAAATTTTAGAAAGTAGGTACCCGAGATTAAAAGTGCCCAAACTAAGAGGTCCCTTTGGAAAGGGCATTTGAATGACATACTAGAATTCACACAAGGAGTCATTGTCAGAACTGAGATGAACTCATGATTTCCTGGCTCTTACTGATTGAAATTACTTCTTAGAACTGGCTAGCATAGCAATAAAAGCAAATTTTGCACTACAATAATTTTTGATACTGTGTTCAACTTTATAAAAGATATTCCTTGGGGGTGAAATTAATGAGCAACACATAAAGACTGGTTATTCACACCTTATGCAGCTGCACTTACAAGAGGATTGGGAAAGGTGAAATCCAGCCTCAATATAAGGCCATGATATGCTGTGCCTAAAATTCAGGGGGTTGTGGCTTTCATTTAATCTTATAGGCTGGCATAATACCTGCTGAATTTCTGTGTGTTCTTCATAAGGATTCCAAGTGACTTGATCTTGATCTGACATTTGCAGCTCTTTTCCTATTCCTAAATGCTTTGCCACAACTCATTTTGATGCATAATCAGGCCTTCTTCCCCGGCTTTCATAAAGAGGGAATACATTCCTTCTTCTCATAAATACTTTATCAACAGTTTCTGTGTAGGATTTACTTATTGCACTTCTCTGAGGTAAATGAATTCAGGGAAATAATGGGAAAACCCACAGAAAACCGTTTAAAGAGATTCCTCTGGCGTTATCTATGTTGTATAGATAATAACAGGCTTTCACTGGCAGACCAACCATCAGCATATGTAAGGCTTATCAGTTAAATGTGAGCTGTGGAGAACAATCAACTATGAAGGAAGAGTAGCATACAGACGTGGTTACCTGCTCTGTTTTTGCAATGCACGTTCCATGTTTCACTTTAGACAGACAGATTGAATTTTTAGCAAAGAAATTGAAAAAAAAAAAGGTACACCGTAAGAATCTGTGTTGAGATGGGGATAGGAATCAAATGACACCTAGTATGTCCTTCTCTTTGGTTATTCCCTTTCCACCATGCAGGTGAAGAGATATAGTACATGATAAGTTGTAATATCTCTGATTCTCAAATTATTTGAAAGAATTTTGTTAATTAGCATTAATTTTTCAAATGTTGCCATCTTTATTATGAAAGACACACAAAATTCTATTCGTCAGGAGTCTTCTGTGGTCTAATTACCAATTTTATTACATCAAAATTTCTTCTAGAAGTCAACAGGATTTGGACTTCAGAAAGACTGAAAATTAATTACAGAGCTTGGCAGTACACTAGAATCACTGGATTGTATACTCACTAAGGTAAAATAGCACTAGTAAAAACCTGCTTTAAATTTAAATTTTGCTATGCTAGTCTCGAATGAAGTACTCTCTTACTCAGAAGTCACATTTTGTGTATTTCTAAGTAGTCTTTGCTGATGATATTTGTGTCATGTTTCCTGTGTGGTGAGATAGCATTTACAGCATATCTAAATGATATTTTGCAGTTAGCTCAATGTCATATATACAGGGATACCCCATTTCTAAGACCAGGCTAAATATTTGTGTTAGCTCATCTCCAACACTACTACAACACTTCAGTACTATAGTAATTACAGTAACTTGCAATAGAAGAATAGTCTGGAATGAAGAGCAGAATGTGATCATGTCAGCAGACCAGCGTAGGCATGCCCAGAGGTGTTAATTAGGGTGGGAGAGCCTATCTTCTTAATGCTGTAGGTGAAGATAAGGAAATATTTTTAATGGAGGAAGCTGAGAGTGCCAAGCTTGTCAGAACTACACAAAATGTTATTAATAGGAAAATAGTTTTAATGGATTGGTCTTGAAGAGAATTGCACCATATTTTCTTATTATCCTACTTACAGACTCCTTAGGTGAACTCCTAAAAATACCTAAGGTAATACAAACATCCTCTGAGTGTTGTTTGATTCCAAAGAAAGACACCTTGATGATGACAGATTTAGAAATATGGTTCTAGAAAAATATTTGCTTCAACTCACAAATGGGGGTAGCTTTTTCAAAAATCCCTCTTGGATTACCCCACTTACTGCATTTAATAGTAGACTCTTAGGCTAGTGTAAAAAAGACAAACTATTTAGGACTTCCTATTTTAACCACATTGCAAAATAATCACTGTTCAGTTAAGCATGTATCCTCATTGCTTTATTAGAAAGATTAATTTGTGTTTTCTGTGTATTCCCATGACTTATTTGTAGCAAATGTAAACAACTCTCCTCAAAAGTTGTTAGTTTAAGGTAGCCTTTTAAAAATCACCAAAATAAAATAGATCATCAGACCAAAAAAATGAAATCCTTGAAAACCTAGAAAAGAGCTCCTTGAAGAGATGATTCAGGCTTTTTCTAAATGTCAACTTCTATAAAAAACAGGTGAAATAATTTTCCTTCCTTTTTGACCATTATTTTGTAATACATATCCATTTAAGTTTTATTCAACAGGTATATTCAGCTTTGGACCACCAAAGCTATTTTGCAGTAACTGGATTTCATTTTTACCATGTCAGTTACTAATTTTCTCTCTTGCTTATCTGGTTTTCTTTATGTACAGCTTTGGAAGAAAGATGTCTACAAGTGGCACGGAAATGCATATGTTATTTGGCTCACCAAGAAGAAACAGTAGGAATTACATACAGTCTTAAAACTAATTTCTTGTCTTCACAGGAGAAGTACAACTCTTTCAAGAGGTTACTATACAATGTGACCTTTTTGCATCTCACAAGTTTTCAATTAGATTTTGACTCTGAGAAGATCTTAAAAGAGAATTATTGATAAAAAAAAGGTCTTATAAGCAGAGAAATAAGGTTGAGGTCTCACATGGTCCCGCATCCAAAGGTTTTATTCATGAAAGTGCATGAAGAAAATAGATTTGAAAGTGTTTGAGACTGAAAAACAGAGAACAATTTGTCTAATGGTGTTGTAGTTTTATTTATTTATGGATTATATTGATTTTTTTGTCATCAGCTATGAAACAAACCATGTTCCTGAATCAGCTTCCTCAGCAATAACAAGTGCAAAATAACACTCACATTAAAGTAAGTATTCCCAACAAAGAGAGTTCTTGTAGCATACTCTATTTCTATTAGCCACATTTCAGAGATGACTACGTATTATATTTCTCCTGACAGTGAAAATTGTCTAATGGTAATAGTTCAAGCTATTAAAAAGAAGTAGAATATGAATGCTTTCTTCTTTCCTTCCTTGCCCTCCTAGAAGACAGAAAAGGAGACTTGACAGAGAAAATATCTCAAGTTGTTGCGATCCAATCTTATTTTTGCTGACTGTAAAGATTTCTACCTTCTGAAAAGTCAATTGGACTTGACAGAGTACAAGTATGAAACAGATTTAGATTTCAGATTATAAATTCTCTTTGTAAGGGTTCCAATGTACAAATTTCACAAATGGACCTACATCACAGCTGGAACTGTTACAGCACTGATGATATTCTGAACAGCTGCAAGTCCAGTGGGTTGTTATTTTTATTTATAACACACCTGTACAACTTGATGGCTTTGGACCTAAAATATCTGCAATTATAACTTGCTGATTCCCATATTAATCTAATACAGTAAGTCTGGCCATCCTTTTCTGCATATTCATTTTTGTGGGTGTGTATTTAGCTATTATTCTAAGTGTTTCCTAGTTTACTGTGTTTTCCACAGTAGTCTCTGGTTTCTGCAGAAGTTCTGTGTTGCTTGGACAGCTGTCATGTCATGCCCAAGCAGACTCAATAATATAAATGCAGAAGATTGTTTATAGGCATCTCTTTAAGGTTTGAAATCTTATATGGTTGCTCTTTATGTAAGAATTTTGGCTGTTCTAAAGAAGTGCCTTGTAGATGATTATTACTAGTCAAAACTACCACACTGTTAAATAAGTCTATTCCTGTTATATGTTTGAATTTACTGAGGTTAACCAAGTACATGTTTATGCTCTGTGGTGCAAAAAAACCTTTAACATTCCAAAACCTGCATTTTCATTCCAAAACGTGACTGTTTGCCCTTACGGCTTCAAAATTAATATTTGAATTTATGAATCAGAAACATTTTAAACAAAACTATTATTCTTTTTACATCCTTTTGCTAAAGAGGTTTCCTTTGCAATTTTGTTTTTTCTTTATATAAAGAAGAATTAGAGATGACAGGGAATCTATAAAAAGAATATGCCATTTATCATGATAGACTATCTTTATCAAAACAAATGTTGATATCCTGTCTTATAAGAGTCCATCCATTATTATCAGACATTATGAATACACTAAATTTAGTGTATTTCCAATTAAATAGAAACCTTATGGTATTTAAAATAAAAACTCCAAGATCTTTAGTGACTTTTTCAGATAAAATTGTATATTTTTCATTACAGTCAGGCTCAACAGGATAAGCAATTGTTCTTTGCCTTTTGTTTTGCTACTCTTCAAATGCTTACACAAGGTAATCATATATCCATGGTTGTTATTTATCTAAGGTTATCATATACCCACCATTATTTGTTTAGATTGCACAAGCCCAACTTCAGTTCTTTTTTAGTTGTTTTCTTTAGTCATAAGCCTGCTTTCTCATCATCTTACTCATTCTTTATGCTCTACTCTTGGTTGTTTCTAATTTTTTTCTTATTCTTTAGGAAAGCTAAAATGGAACAAAGCATGAAAGCTACAATTTAACAGAAGTGTATAGAAATGGACTATAAACTTTCAGATATGTAATCAGAATGAGACAAAGATAACCTCTTGCCAACATTCAGGATTCCAGTGCATTACAGAAAATTATGTGAAAACCTAGCTTTCTGATTTACTGCACATATGTCCTTTACTGGGTTTAATAAAAGAATCTCCTTTAGTCATTAATGCCATGCAGCCTAATACAGAACATATAATGTCCTTGATCTATTGCTGCAAGGTCTGGCAGAAGATTAAAATGTTTCATGCAAGTGTCAAGGTGCCTATGAAAATATGACAGCTTGCCCAGTAAGTTGTAGGATAAAATGGGGTAACTGTTGTTAGCCTTCTCTGAGTACAGTTGTTCTTAATTATGCCCAGAAATTAATCCTGCTACTTTTCAACTGAATGTAGACTATATAATAATAGAAAGCTGGAAAAATGAATCTTCAGAGTTTCACTGGGCTAGGACCTGAGTGCAAATAGGTGTAGCTTCATTTAATAGAGTTAAGTCTGGTAAACTGAGAGTCTGACCCATATGTGGATATTTCAAAAAGATAAGCAAAAAATAGCTTGAATATTGGATGTCTTTTAGAAATTCCTAAAAGGTGGCATTTGGGGTTACATTCAATTTCTGAACTTAATTTATAAAGTATGTTAACTAAAGAAGGATTGTTTGGACAGAATGAGTATGGAAGGATGATATTTATTCCTTTATTAAAGGTCAGCTGCAGGCAAGCAGGTTTCCTACTCCTGCAAATAGTACTCAGGTGAGGATTAGGTAGTTCTTGGAAAAGAAGTGCCAAGAATCAAATTCCAAAGTGGATCACAGGAACATTTTTCTCAGATCACAGACACAAAAGAAAAATCAAGTGTTCATGCTCAACTACAGAAATGCGATCCTGGAAGGAGTCAGGTCTATGTCCAGAAATGAGGTGGTAACTAGAGATGGTGGACACTAACTTTATGTTGGTCTGTTAAATTTACATTAATTTTAAAGAATATTTGTGGCTGTTCAGATCCATGGCTTTGTGGGGAGCAAGTTCTCTATATATAGATAGCAGCCCTTCCATATCAGATGTGTATTTCATTCACATCCTGCTCACTGTGAAATGTAGAACACATCAGCAAGTGAAAAATGTACTGCTGAGGAAATGGGGACATAGATGAAGAGGGACTGGGCAATAGCATTAATAGATTTAGCATGGGAAATATAAAATAATACGTTTATTATGCAGCAATATTCATTCCATTGTCTCAGTTTAATTTTAGTGTGGACAATTGTTCAAACCTCTGGCATGTCAAGCAGAGAAGAATAGCCTAACAGCATTTGTGGTTTCAGTGCCACAATCCATATTTCCTATGTTTTATTTCCTATCTCTTGTTTTTCACAGTCAATTTGTGTTTAGAACATCCTTGCACTCTGCCCCAGGGACAGATGCACTTCAGAAATTCCTTCCTTCATGCATAACTACCTATCTAGTTCAAAACTCTGTCTGCAGTCATGGACATTATATATGACAGAGAAAAATGAAAAATCTCCACCTATTAAATGGTTCACAAGCATTGTAAAGCATTTAAAGTGCACATCGGAAATGTCTGCACTTTGGGAGTCCAAGACTGATACTGCCTTATTTTCCTTTCCTAGGAGGTACTCATGGTCTGCAAAGCTTACTAGCTTAGTAGGCCTCTTGTTTTTTCCTGTTTGGGAACTCCTTCCCTACACAGGAATCATGAACCACTTTATCAGAAGCTCCTCCTTGAACTTTTCTGTTAATTATTACTTTACATACCACAGTATGGTATGTAAATACCATGAGAGTGGTATTTTTGAAGCACACTTCACCTTTAAAATTTTACTCATCATTTTCTAAAGCCGGATCACATCTGACAGAAACTGGCAGACTACTTTCTGCTACTATTTCTGTTGGGTTAAGAGACAAGGGTCCTGGTAAGAAGCAATGTGCAAACAAGAAGTAGAAAGTCTTGTTTTAAAGACTTGACAGGCGCATATATATTTTCAACAACAACCACTAAAAAAAATTGTGTTACTTAACACACAACCTCACTCAAAATTCAGGATTTGTTTCAACTTTTTTGCAAATGTTTTCTGCACTTCTCCTAGTGAACATTGCCACTGCTGAGTACTATAGCACCGGGTTCCTTTGGTGGTTTATATACTATGCCAAAAATACGTTTTATTGCTTTGCTTCTTCATTTCACTGGCAGGTTCTTGCACTAAAAGAAAAATCATCAGGACTATTTAGTAAAAATCCTGAGATGAACTTCAGTAATATCTATCCTGGCTGGAGAAACAGCCTAATTTGAGACAATTTGGGTCAATGTGTTGAAAAGATTTTTTCACTGGAATACTACTGATGTCAAACTCCTCATATCTTCTTACTCTTTCTCTCACCTCTCTCACACACATTTAAAATTTGATCTTTATCTCTTTCCATTTATTCAGACTACCATTTTATGTAGAAAATAGACAAACATTTTTTAAATTTTTCTACATTTGAAGCTCAGATTATATGATGACATAGTGAAGTCTGCCATTTATGTATTACAAGAGAACAAACTATATTTATTTTGGGATTTGCCTTTTTTCAATTAATCACATATTCTCTTTTCATCAGTCACAGGAAAAGGGGAAAAAAATTAAAACATCAGTTCCTTTAAATACTGGTTTTCCTTTCCCTTGTCTTATTTATCTACTCACTAAATCTGGCCTGATTTTTTTTGAGCTGTTTTTTTTAATAGGTGTTTTCCTGTGGTTAGTTTTCCTATCAGTCTATCTTTGACTGCATTATCATTAAAATGGTGCAGCTCCCTTTACTCAGTCACAATCATCTTCCTTCAAAGCTCAAAAGTGAGTGACCAACATTCTTCTTGAAGTTTTTGTGTTTTCATTAGACAACATTCCTTCTCCTTTGAAATCTGTCAAGACTTCAGGTAAAGGATTCATGACCTGTACATAAAATAATATTCACACCTACATTGCAGTCCTGTAAACAAATGTGGTCTGTCAGAGAGAAGCAATTGGATCATCGGTGCTTTCATTCTCAGGTAGAAAGTATCTTCTATTATTTGGCAACTGACAATGAAATGGGATCTTAGTGTGAAGTGTGTTTTATGTCTTATCAAGACTACTAATTCAGTTTTAGGAAAAAAAATATCAGTGTCTTTAATTGGGAGGCGAGAAAGCAATTACTGTAATATATTTTGTAACCTTTGCAAAAACAGAGAAAACATTCAAGAATAGGTCATTCTTGGAGCACAGTCCCATGTAAATAAATAATTGTTTGTTTACATACATGAATAAGATTCAAAGAGACATTGATTTATTAAATGAAGGGTCATTAGTACTGGAGGCAAAGGATAAACAATCTTGCATGGAAAGACTTACTCTAAAAGATGACACTAGCTCTTATTTTCACTAGGACATGTAAATCAATTTAAACTGGTTTACTGAAAGTTTGTTTTTAAGATATGCCATTTTATACATTACTTCTAACTTTAATGAGTGCATAATTAGTATAAGTTGGCATAGTGCCTATTCATTTTAACAGAACTCTGTTGACTTACTCCACCTTAAGATCTTGCTCATTAGCAGCAGTTATCCTCGATTTGCTATAATAATATTAATACAAGCCTGTTAGGAAATTTTTTTAAAGACAAATATTTAGAGAGTCATTGATACCTTGCTTCTCATAATGCTTATGGAAATGTAGGCTGTCTAGATGTAATGTGTCCTGAAAATGAGAGTAATTGTCCAGCTGCTGGGAAATTCCAGTGGGTAATAATAAATTTTACTTGTCCAAAAATATTAAAAATAATCAAAATGTTGCATTAAGAAAACATTGATTTAGAAAATATCAACAAATAGATTATCTCTTGAATATATTAATTTTACTTCATGTCATTTGCTTTCATAAAATTGCATTTGCATTATTTTTGTTTGTGCCTTGCTGTGATCTACCTAGAGGGTGAATTAGGTCCCTCTTCAGGTAGAAGAAGAAGTTATTTTTCAGAGGTACCATTTTCCGTAAGGAAAATAAGCCTATTAAGGAACACTGTGCCAGGATAAAGTAGAAGAGGAACAAAGCCCAAGGAGGAAAGCCAAGTGATGGTTTTTTAGGCTTACTCATACATAGTTATATAAAAATACATTCCTGCTACATAGATTAGTTTTGTTACTCTGAAAACAGGCCATATTATTTTATGGATGGAGCAATTACTAATATTGAATTGATAATACTGGAACATAAATACTGTAGTAACTATTTTAACTGAGTATCAGAGAGACAAGTAAAAAAAATTATCTAGAATTAGACTATAATGTATGTAACAAGAAATATAAAAAGGGTATATGGAAACCAGAGATCTGGTAAAAAAACAACCTGCAATGTAATTTGGTGTTCTGACATCAAATTTTTTTAGCATCATTTAAAAGGCAAAGGCTTTTTAATATTTTTCCCCCCTGTTTACACATTAGTGTAATGTTCATGCTGGTGAGCTACATCTGGAGAGAACACATAAATGCAAGTTATAAAAAGAATGGGTTTGAAAAGCACAACTATTTTTTATTTAGATACTGGCTGCACACTTAATTGATCTGTTATGAAAATATGACTGGTTTAGTGCTCCAAGAGATTAAAATAATACTTAATAAAAGCCAACACATTCAAGTATATTTAAAACACTTATTGTAACAGTTGATTCTACTTAAAATAGATCTTTAAGTCAGTGAGAACATTAAAAAATTTAAAGGGCAAAAATATATTACTACTTTGCCAGCAGCTCTACATCAGACAACAGCACAGCAGCTCACCACAGTGCATGCAGAAGGAACGTCAAATGAAGGAAGGAGGTGAGGAGGAATCAGCAGTTGGTTACATGGTACAGTGAAACCTCAAAAACTCTTATTCAAAGCATTTACATTTTCAGTCAGGGGCATGCTGCCGTATTTAAACAGAGTTCATTTTTATCTGGAATGCTATTTAGGGAAATGATAACACTAAAAGAGAGTCTTATACATTCTGTTTTTTTCTGATTTCTACATCCCTCTTCCTCCCTGCCAAACCTGAAAGATCATCTGACATCAGGGCATGAATATTGAGGGGTTTTTTTTCTCATGCAAAGCCACATTGGAGTTCTTCCCAATTACTGGTGCTATACTGGGTCCCACACCAGAGGTAATCAGCAGAGATCACAGCTGTCATATCTAGCCTTGTACTATACTTTTCAATATATTTCAGATGTTTTTAATGTATGTTTTATACCTCAGAATAAACATACTTTGAATTTTATGAAGATAATGGATGTAACTAATTAACCCAAAATATTAAAACATAACAAAAGCACAAATAAGTATTCAGAAAAAATTAGGTCATCTTGTGTGTGAATGTAGTAATAGTTTGTTTCCACTTATATTGCATTTATTGTATACTTTTAACATGCTATCTACAGTATTTCTGAATTTCTTTTAGCCTGAATCTTGCTTCAACAAAGTTTCTAAAGATAGCATGAAAAGTGTCTTTGTTGTGTCTTAGTTTTTCTTGGCTCTGTTAGGCACAGAATGAAAGCAAGAAGTATTTGGCCTTGTGTATCTAAGTTGTCATTTGGAAATTTCAAGTTTTGGTTTCTTCCCTGCATGCTGAGGTTTAATTTAAACCATGTCACCCACCCTGAGCAATGATGTCATATCCCTCTGTGATAGCTCTCTGAATTTCTCTGAAGTTGCCAGTGAGTTAATGCCATTCTCTCCTCTCATAAATGTTGAGCAAGTGCAATAAAGAAAAATCTAGCACTTGTTCATGGAGAAAACTTTGTAATTTGTAGGACAAATGCCAGAGTCAATGTTTAATTCTCCATTAATATAGAATGAAAAATAATTAAAAAGTTTTCCAGAATTTAATTTTAGCTCAGTTTAGTCATATAATCATTATGGTTGTTCTGGCTTCAGGCTTTCACTTACATTTCAAGGAAACATGTCTTGCTTTACAATAGCAGGTATTGTGGTTCCTCATGCTGCCTTTCAAGGCTGTCATAAATTAATAGTAAAAGAAAAGGTTTTCCATGTTATTTTATCCTTTTCCCTTTCTAGAATAGGATTATTGTTCTTATGGATTATCCCTTACAATGGAAACTGCAGAACTATATTCAGTATAACTTAAAATCACTGAGCAAATCGCTTCCATCACCACTTACTATTTAACAGATGCAATGATGTATGCAAAAATTGATTTTCAAATGTCGTAACAATTGTATTCTGAACTTTAATTTGAAGGACCCATTAATACTGAAAACCAGACAAAGAGATCAGTCTGTATCTACTTTATACTTCATTCCTGCATCTACAGGAATCATTCTGATATTTAATCTGATACAGATGACACAATGAGACAGAAGAAGGAACAGAGACAGACTCTGAAGGTAGAGTAGGCACTGGTGTGGTTCAGAAGATGAAAAAAACTAATGTAAATTTTACAAGTTACATCTTAGTCATAAAGCACATAGAATCAAGCTTTGTGGGTCTTCCATTAGACACAATTTCTTTGTGTTAGTCTCTGTGAACTTCTCTGCATAGGATAAATGAGATTAAAAGGTTAAGGTGTGCAGTATAAGTTACTTTTATGGATAGTACAGAAAGAGGAACACATCACAACAAAAGGGGGACCAGCTACTTTCTGGAGTGATTTTGATTTACATCGAATCTAAAGATAACCTACAATGTAGCAGAGATAAGATGACCAACTCTAAGATGGGGAGAATCAGGTGAAATGTTGGTTTTAAGGAGTCAAGGCTGATATTGACCATGTACAGCTGGATTTTAATTATGTTCCAAAACTGTTGCAACATCCATAGTTCTAGCAGCCTAGAAAATTTGAAAGTATTTTGGGAAACCAAATTTCCAGAGATGTGTTTGTCATCTTGTTTGTGTAAAAATCCCACAATCTATGTCAAATACTGCATAAACATTTTGGATTTTTTTCAGCAATTGTGCTAACATGATAAAGTGCTAACAAGCCGGTATGTAACACTGATGAAATTTACATATATAAATTTTATTTTTTCTATATACAACAAGGATAAATCAATCATTATAGACCACTTTAGACAAGCCTGTCAGGTCTAAGAATTTATTGATTATTTTCTAAAGCAGAAAATAAATATTGTGTCCTTCTTAGCTTTCAAAAATCTTGCTTACAGGTATACCACTGAAGATATTTATATATTGCCTTTGTTTCCTCTTGAAAAGCAATTGCTGTGCAAATTATTTTGACCTATTCCTTCTTGAATGGATATTTCTGCATATGAATTGACAGGTGCTATAAATATTGTTTATGGTCTTGCCTTGCTTTGGGTTTTGCATCATTTTTTCTTCTTGTGTTATTGTATATATTACTTACCTTGGAGAAAATAATTTAAACATTTAGTTTAACTCCCACTATTTACATTTTATTCCTAAGCAAAAAACCCCCAAAATCCCCTCCAAGATTGTTTACAAATATTTCCTGGTCCGTGCAAGTAATATATATTTCACTGATGCTTTTTATGGCTCTGCTTTGTTGCTTTTCTTTGAATGACTGGAAGCTTCTCTTCATTAAAACAGGATATGCCTTTCACTATTCCAATTAAATCAAATCTTTTTCAAAGAAACAGCTTAGCAAGTGTAAGGATATGCGTTTCCTGGTTTATGCCCACAGCTATACTAAACCGTCTTGCAGTGGCCTAATTTTGTTCAATAAAGGCTGCATTAGTATAAGTCTGCTCTTATTAAAATAGCCACTTTTAGGGGAGCAATATTTTATGCTAATATAAAGTTGCATACACTACGTAAGGATAGTTCAGTTCAAAATACTTGGATTACTTCAGCACAATAAAAGAAGAATCCTCAAAGGAAGAGAGAACAGCGACAGCATTTCTGGGAGCAGAAGGGATGTACCTGAAGGGCAGGGAAACACTTGCCCTTCCATCATCATGCTGTGATAGGAATGGTAGCAAGTTACCCTTTTTTTCAGAAACTCTGCTTTTCAAGAGTGATAAAACTGAGAGTACTGTTTGTGTATCTATGTGGCCTTCCTCACAGTAAAATTGCAAATATAACAGACAACTTCAACTATTGGAAAAATAGAAACAGAGCTCTCACAGATACTAGATGTTTCATAGGATTTGTCTGTTTTGCAATGCCACATGGAAAAGATCCTCTAAGTTTGACTCCATTGAGGAAAAATCTCTGTTTCCCTCAGGCTGACACACCTTTGCTATCAGATGGGTATCTGCCAGTGTCAAATGGGTATGTGTCTGCATCAGATTTGTAACTTAATTTCCATTTATTCACAGAATCACAGAATATTTGAGGCTGAGAGGAACATCTGAAGGTCATCTAGTCCAAATGCATGTGCAAGCAGGGTCACTGAGAGCAGGCTGCCCAGGAGCTTGTGAATATCTTCAAGGATGGAGATACCACAAATTATCCTGACAATCATTTCCAGTGCTCAATCACCCTCACAGGGAAAAAGTGTTTCCTGATGTTCTGACAGAAGAAAGACATTCCATGAGAACCTGTCTAACATATAACTGTCCAGTTCAGTGACCTCTGGGACCCAACTAATCTTCCTATGACAATTATAATTTGGTATGAATATATGTATATGTACATATATAAATGTACATAAATAAAATCATGCAGAATCATGCTGAGACCATAGACTGATGTTTGAAGGCACCAGGACTGTCTGAACAGTCCTGAAAGGCATTGTAAGGTGGGGGAAGCCAAACTTGGCACTTTCTCGTTCCTTATTTTTTACAGGAACAGCCTCTGCACCTGTCCCAGAAACCTCACCCAGATTTTGATTTAGCAGAAGCTATTTATTTTGTTCCAAGACAAAGCCCAGGACCTAGATAATCTGCAGACCAGTACTCAAGATCAAAGCTTTACAGTGTATACAAACACTGGGGAGCGCTGGTTTTGAAACACAAGTTTTATCAACTCTGATGTTCATGAAATGACTTATTTCAATGTCCTTTTTTATCTCAGCAATATAATACTTATTGCTTTTTGTGATGTTTTAATTAATATTCACAAATGTTATCAGAGGAAGGGGAATAAACAAGAAGAAAATATTTTTGCTATTAAATAGTGGCTTGCAGAAATAAAATATCAAGCTGTCAACTGTGCTTTAATATGCATCTTTATTTCCCATATTAATTTGTTTACATCCAAATGCAGAATATCTATACCTTAAGTAAGTTCCCTTTTCTCTGCTGGAAATCTTTTTTACTTCATCATGTAAATGGAAATGTTTTCATATCCTCCCCCAAATATTTTATTCTGCATGCATGGCAGGATATTGATTCTGTATAATATATCTCCCAGAACAGTGTAACAGGCTCTGCCTGGAAATATGTGTGTGCCCAGTATGCCATGAAAAAAGAATAAAGATCTCAGAAGCAAAGATTTCCCTAATTGTTTTATTGGGGACAGTGGAAATGCTATTAGAGAGACATAAAACTTATTAACAAACAGCATTTGTGAAAATGTAAAAACACTTATTTTCTGTATTGGTAGCCATTCTTCATCATATTTTTAATTGTATTTCTGACAAAACAATAAGAAAAGTAAGCCTGCTTCTCCTAACAGATCATTCATATTCTAATAAATAAGAGTTTGTATAAATCATGCATTCTATCAGCAAATGTTATCAACTGTGATGAAGAAGGTACATGTACATCCTACCTACTTAAAAAGAATAACTGTCAAATACAGCCTTTCTTGTCCTACATACTATTAACAGCTAAAATTATGCTAATCCTTGTAAAGAATTTATTGACTTTTATTTGGATAAAATAAGAGGAAAAACAAAGAAAAGAGGAACAGAGTATCTTCCAGCTTTCTAGTCTAAGTAGCAGGATAACTTTGAGAACAAAGAGATTTAGCTGTCAGTGAAGACAGTTTCTAGCAGAATAAGGCATCAGTCCAAACTGCACAGCAGTTTTCTTTGCCACTTTGTTTGTTTCTCATTTCTGTCTCATTTATGTTCCTTATTTGTTTGCTTTTATTGCTTAAGTGACAATGCATACCAGTCTGCACAATTTACATGTCAAGAGTGGGATATGCTAAATCAACACACCATGACAACCAAGGAAATAGCAAGTAACCTCTCTCATTGTATAATCTAGAAATCAGAACTGAAAGGAGACCTTTAGTGCTCTTCTTTTCTGCCTTCCTTCTGTGCAATCCCAAATCCCTTTTAACAGACTCCAAAATATCATTCAAGCAGATGACGGAGGAGATTGAAATCTATTAAACCAGGTAACACTTCATTTTCACAGACCTCTAGATGACTAGAGGACTTAAAAGGGAAAAAAAAGTAATATTAGTGGTGTATTTAATATTTGAATATTGAATAAAAAACTGCTGCCTTAGTGAGCACTTTTAGCTTCAGAGTGCAGATTCAATTTTTTTATGGATAAATCTGTAACACTAAAATTCTAATGTATGCCAAGTCCTATAGTTTCACATAAAAACTGATTAGCATGCTGTCCCACTCATTTTTGGATGAGCTGTGGGACATGAACTGGGTTAGGCAGTAGAGAAACACAAGTGGATCTCCATGAAGCTGATCAATGAAAAGTGCACACAGAGCAAATGCAGGCATCTGTACAGGCAATCTTGCAGGAAGGTTCCTAGGAGCCTTGGTGGGTAAGAAAAATGCATCTGTCCAGTGCATTCTTGCAGTGATCAAGGCTAACCACACTCCCAGGGCTGCATCAGTGTGGTCAGTTGGCACTGGCTGGACACCAGGTTCCCACCAAAGCTGCTCTATCACTTCCTACCTCAACTGGACAGGGGATAGAAAATATAACAAAAGGCTTATGAATCTTGGTAAGGATGGGGACAGATCACTCACCAATTACCATCACAGGCAAAAATCCCTTGACTTAGTGAAATTAATTTAATTTTCTACCAATTCAATCAGAATTGTATAATGAGAAATAAAATGAAATCTTAAAAACACTGCAAGGCTTCACCTTTTTCCTGAGTTCTCCACTTTCTCCCCTCAGTGCAGGGGAACAGGGAAGAGGGGTTGTGGTCAATTCATCAGAAGTAGTCTCTGTCATTCCTTCCTCCTCAGGGTTAGGGCTCCTCACAGTCTTCCCCTGCTCCAGAGTGGGGTACCTTCCACAGTAGAGAGTCCTCCATGAACTTCTCTAATGTGAGTCCTTCCCAGAAGTTAACTGCTCCAGCCTGGGTCCCCTCCATGGGGTGCAGCCCTTCAGGGATAGGGTCACAACAAGGTCACAGCCTCCACAGGGTCACAAGTCCTGCCAGCAAACCTGCTCCAGCATAGGGTCCTCTCTCCAGGAGGCCACAGGTCTTGCCAGGAGTCAGCTCCAGTGCAGGATTCCCACAGCATCACAGCCTCCTACAGGCATCCACCTTCTCCTGAATGGGGCTCCTCCATGGGCTGCAGGTGGATCTCTGCTTCCCTGCGGACCTCCATGGCCTGCAGGGGCACAGCTGCCTCATCATGGTCTTCAACACAGCCTGCAGGGAACCTCTGCTCTGGTGCCTGGAGCACCACCTCTCCCTCCTTCTTCTGTGACCTTGGTGTCTGCAGAGTTTTTTATCTCACAAATTCTCACTCCTGTCATTTCTGGCTGCAATTCCTTCTTCACAATAACTTTTACCCATCTTAACTATGTTATCCCAGAGGCACTACCAAAGCCACTTACTGGCTGAGCCTTGGCCAGCAGCTGGTCCATCTTGGATCTGGCTGGCATTGGCTCTGTCAGACATGGGGGAAGTTTATGTCAGCTTCTCACAGAAGCCACTTGTATAGCCCTCCATTACTACCAAAACTTTGCCATGCAAACACTATACAATTTGCCAGAAAGTAGCCCACAAGTCCAGATTGTGCTTACTCTCCTCTATTTCCCACTTCTGTCTTGCTCCTGAACAGTTTATCCAGTTCTGAGACCACTGTACAAGAGAAATATCAACAAACTGGAGCGATTTTAGTGACAGGTCACCAAAATGGCTAAGGAGCTGCAACACATAACCTAGAAACCAAAACATTGACCAAATTGGTTTGGCTTGGATGAGGAAAGGATAAATAGTATAGTTAATAGTTATATGTCTATAAAACTAATAGAAGTATTTAGCTATTTAAAACAGAACTTTTAGAAAACATGGGACCAGACTTGGTTTTGGTGCATAGTAAGAGGATGGACAGCAGTGGTCACAAGTGGCAGCACAACAAGCACAAGGGTATAAGGAAAAAATTCTTCCCCTTGTCAGTTTTAAGCACTGGAACAGCTTCCCTAGAGCAACTGGAGGATCACAGTCCCTGAAAACGTTCAGTGCTGAGCTGTGCAAGTATTTCTAGTGTCTGGTCTAATTTTGAAGCTGGTCTGGCTCTGAGAAATTTGAACAAAGTGACTTCCAGAAGTCTCTTCTAATCTAAGTATTTCTTTAATCCTGTGACCAAGAGTTGAAAACTTTTATTTTGTGAGACTCTTTTTAATGGCTTTTTTTTGGCCCTTGCAATGTTCAACAAGATCCAGAATTACCTTGTCTTTCCTTTAAAAAATGAACTCACAAAAACTTGGGATAAGGATAGAGCTTCTTTCAAAACTGGCTGTCAGAATGTCTTATTTTTTAGCTGATATCTGATACTAGCAACTGTATCCTGCATTTCCACAATCACCCCAAATAATTCCAACGCTGAAAATTTAGCAATGATCTCCTACTTGATTAGAGAGGATGAGGGGGAAATACTTAATAACCTTGCCCTGAAGAAGGAGACATTATATAGCTTGATTAGATATTTTCATGGGTGGTTTCCATCAGTATTACCACTTCAGTATTGCACAATCCTGTTTGATAGAAGATTCACTGATCACAGGAACTGATTTGCCCAGGAAAGCAAAAAAGAAGAATAATTATCTGTATTTGTTATTTTCCTATGACTTGCTTCACTTGCCCTTATTACTTTCTCCCATCTTCTTCCCTAGCACTCTTTTTATGGTCCCATGTCTTTTGTCTGTACATAATCCAGAGAAGAATTCCACAGTTCTTCTAGCCATTGGTTACCACAATTGCATATTAATTACTGACTGAGCACAGGCATCTTTTGTCTTTTAGAGAATTTGAGAATGCAAAATATAAATGAGGTATTGCTTAAGCAAAAATAACATTTATTTGAAATTGGTGGGAGAAAGCAAAGAAATAAAATGTGAAAGTCTATCAGAATGTCTATCACAGTAATGTGAATAGTCTGAACTTTTGGAGTCATATGTTAATGAAGATATCTGTCTTCCTCAGGTTGTGTACAATTATTTCAGAACTATAACAAGCTCTTCTTTGGCCTATCTTCACTAACTGAGCAACCGTTTCTTCTGGGCTATTCCTTCCCTCCTTAGGTCTTTAATCACAGAGTTCCATTTAAAATAACCCAATATATACTGATACAGGATGTGTCTGAGCAAGTTAAAAAACCTATAGCATACATAAGCTGCTATTAGCAGCTTCCAATTTCTCTCACAGACTGTTGGTAAGTAGCTGTCTCCTGGGACCAAGAGGAAACCATGATAAAACAGCAGGTTTTCAGAGTCATCATGCCCAGAGCTGCTCCAATTTGCACATCACCTTCAGCCTGGGGCTGTTTCAAGTTTTATTAGCTGATGTCTGCAGGGTAAACTAATACTGAGGTCAGTTTGGAAAAGTTTCCAAACTTCTGAGTTTTAACTGAGTTAACCATGAATTGATAAACTGCTGGGATGTACACAGTTGTTAGGTTCAAATACTAGGGAGACAAAATATACCCTGTCAAAATGAAAGAAATACTACATCAGGATTTAAGATAACTAATAATTCCCATTATTCCCCTCTGGGAGGTGACAGTTATTGGACTGAAACTATGATGTTTGCATAAAACTCACTTTAACTGATTTGACAATAAATAAAAGAAAGAAATTTCAGAACCTAAAGACATCTGAAAATATTTCAAGAAAGTTAGTGGAGATTATGTATTCCTCATAAAACCTTCTGCCTCATCATGTTGATTTAAAAAGACTTGTGAAGGTGGAATGGTTTACAATGAGATAATCCAAAAGATACGGCAAATTAATGGTCAAGAAAGACAACATGGAACTATTCCAAGACAGATAGTTTGGGCTGCTACTACTACAAATAGCAATATATATATATTTTTTAATGCTTGTCCTTATGGTAACTCACTGTCTTCATTCTTATTTTGAGTAAATTTTTTCCCCCGCAATCTACAGTTTTTATCACACTCATAAACACATTTCTTTTATGCAAAATTATTCCTGACCCATTTATTGTATCAACTAGGTAATATGTCTCTATATTGTGTGTAACATACATACATTACATATGTTATTTTATATGATATTGTTCTTGTATTATTTGATGGTATTGCCCACAAGGTATTTCTGTCATATAATTTTCAAAGATATTGTATTAAAAACATAATATACTGTCATAAGCTGCATTAAGGAAAGGAATAAATAATGTTTTTTCTGATAATAATTCTTTGTTGTGTCTTTCAGTAGTCTTGATAAATCTGTTTTATATCTCATTATGACAGACTATAGTTCAAGGAGTATTTTTTTTAAGTTTATTTGAACTTTACATTAGGCTGATTACTTGCAGAAAGAAGTCTGAAGAGGTCTAAGCTATGCTATCTGCACGAAGATTAACTGTTTGGAAAATCCTAACATATTTTGTTCATAATTTTTTATTCTGATCTTAGTCAATAGTAGCTTTCACCACTTTTTTTTTTTACTTTTTCATTCTCATTTTAACTCATAACTATCTTTGGACATATGCAACTGGGTCTTGGTTTGCCACTTCCTCTTGCTGTAGTTTTATCTTTCATAAAACACTGTATGAAAAAAGAACACAGTTGTATGAAAATTGGCCTAAATAAAACTGTTATGGTATGAATGAATTACTGCACTCTAAAGGCTTTAGTCCTTTTCATGTAATTATTTAAACAGCTGGCATTGGATTTCCACTGATGACTTATCCTGTGATCTTCCTTTTAAAACTTAGCATATAAAAAAAGTTCTTCCATGATCCAGTGTGATCTTATCTCCTAGCTCATTCTGTTTTCTACTATTCTAGTCTTTCGTGGTTTGTCCTGTTCTGTTTAATTTATGACTACCTCAAAGACTATTAATTATTTAAAAATGTTCTAATTTGCTCAGATTTCTTGGAAATTTTTTCCTTTAAATTCTAGAATTATATACTTCTAGAATTCTCTGGTGTCAAAAATGTGAAAAGTTTTTTTTCTCAATCTTGAATGCAAAAAATCTCATTTTATTGTGAGAAAGTACCAGTAAATGTTCTCATTCATAATTCAATAGCTGTTGAACAGATGAGATCTCTGTGATTGCCATCCAATCAGCTGCTGATGCTTAAAAAAAAGCAGTTAAATGAAACTTGGTTAACATTCTTCACTGGTGATTAATACCACCCCACACCCCTTAAAAAAAAAAAAAAAAAGAAAAGAAAAAAGAAAAAAAAATATTAGAAAGAAATAGGAAAGCTAAACATTTCAATGAGGGAATGAGGGATAAAATACCCCGTTTGGTCACAGGTAATGTAGATTCTCTGTGAGAGCGGATGTCTAATGCATAAGAAGATACGTGACCAATAGAGCATGATGAAAAGAAAGAGATGCTGGAAAAAGGTTGTACTGTACTACTCCCTCTTTGTGCCCTTCTGAACTTATTTTTTACATGACTTTTACAAGGTGAAGGAAGGTATCTTCTATTAGATGCTAAATGTTTATTTATTGAGCTTAGAAACTTAATCATTGGATCAGAGAAGGGTGTAATGAAGCTCCTGTGTGAAAACCTTCCACTTGCTTTATAGGTTGGTCAGCTGGTCTAAAAAAACGTAGCTGTAGCTTTTGAATAGACTTTTCTTCCATTTTCCTTTCTAGATTTTCATTGATGCAGTAAGCTTTAGAAATGACAAGCATTTAATATATTTTATTTAAAAAGTAACTGCTTACTCTACAGGGATGCTGTGAGATGTGAGTAGAGTCATAGAATGCTTGGACCTTAAATTTCATTTATCTTTAGCCCCCTTGATATGCTCTGGCTATGTAAAATGGCTTTAAAATTGTACTTATCATGTACTAAAGGTTCCTAATCCATACCACTGCTGAGGAAAGGGCCTCAGTGTGAGAATCAGGCCTCCTAAAGAGTTTTTGCCCAGCAGATTGTCACTAAGGTTATTTAGCTGCAGTGCTTCTGCAATGGCATCACAATTACAAACTTCACTGTTAAATGAAATTCCAGCTGCCATGTTCCTTTACCTCTTAGCATGATCACAAACCAAAATATAATGATGCAACACAAAGCTTGTGGATGTGTAAGAAATATAATGTATTCAAGTAACCTATTTCTTTTTCCAGGATGTGGTCCTCTTACCAGTTAACAAGCCATCTAAATGTGTCATCTAACCAAAATATAGTGTTTTAATGATTTTAAATAGCTCACCTGTTGCAATACTTGATTTCTGTTATAATGTTTTGGAAATGTCTAATTTCTGCTCAGTACTACACTTGAAGACAGCTAAAGTTAGATTTCAGTGACTTTCATGTAAAAGTAGAAAACTATAGTTTAGGCTTTTTGTGGAATAAAAAAATAAAAGGGGAAAAAAAGAAGTCCAAAACTTCTTGTAATTTTATTGCAATATTTATTGTCTTATAAGAATAAAAAAAAATCCAAGCAACTCCTTCCTATTCTTCCAGTAGAGGTTGCAGAGTCTTCTGTGTACGGTTGATTCAAATATCTGTTGACAAGCTTAAAATAGATTTGTTTGGAAAGGAAGTGCACAGTCCTCAGCAGAAGGATGCATTAGGAGTGTACAACTTCTTTCACAGAGGATATAGTACTGAATCTGGTAGTTTCATATTTTGAAAACTAAACTGCTTCTTGTGGGTAACTTTAACAGCCAGACAACAGCATTTATTCTAGCAGGAAAAAATTAGTATTCTATCCAGAAAAGCAGGAAATTCTCTGTGTGCTGAAAGAACAGAAAGGCGGGTGAAGATCAGATTCATCCATGTTGCAACAAAGCCATGTTTGCATTTTTGTATTATTATTCAACATTTTATCATTAGAATATATTGATATCCGTATATATTACCTTTGCAGCATATGCTTATGAACTTGTTCTATTTCCTCAGTGCTTGTTGCCTTATATTTACTTCTGCCGCATTTCCTTTCCATGATGTACTATTTATTGCTTATATTCTTTCATCATTGAAGACAAGTTCATATTTTATGGAAAACTGTTGACATCTAAATTTCAAGCTCTTCCACTCTCTTTTGGTGGAGGGAAGGAACAAACACAGCTAATTGCTTAAAAAAAAAACATCCTCATATTTAGGTTTCCTGAAGGTTCTATCAGTTCACAAACATCTGTGGAATAATTTGTTCTTGAAGAATTTTCATTGACTTTTCAAGCTAAAGCCAGTAGCAAATAGCAAAATGCTTATTTGGCATTTTGTCATGCCAAACAGTTGGGCATTACAAAATTTCATGTGAGCTTCCAGGCTGTTCTGCATACAGTCTGATCTTACAGATGTCTGATCCTAGAGTGAGCCTACCAGATTAACCTACATGTCTCAAGTAACATCATAGCCCTGGAACTGGCATTCTGAAACACTGTCTTAACTTCAAGTATTTGTGGCAGATATTTTTCTTTCTTAAAACAAAGTAAATATTATTTAAGTAGCTGCTTTCTAGAAATCAGAAGAATGATCTATGTGGATCTAATATTTCAGTTTTTCTAAATGACTTTTCCCAATCTAGTAGCATAACAAATTAAAATATATTGTATGCATTTGAACCTTTGATGAAGTCTAGCTGTACTTCTTGCTACTTTTCTATAGGTCCTAATATCATTTAATTATTAGTTCCAATAGAAATTCAGTTAGATTTCTGAAGTCAATTTTCTCATATTTTTTTTACCTGTTTTCCTAGGCCTAAGTAACTGATTTTTTAAAATATTACAAAGTCTAAGTCAGTAATTTTTTACTGTCCATTAACAGTAACAACATATACCATGTTGGTATATGCTTGCATATTTTTAAGATCTGTTTTTGCAAATTATATTTTATTTCCTTATCTTTCTGTTTTCATTTTCTTAACAAAGCTGAAGCTATGCCTGATGATTAAAACATCCTGTCCATCATTCACCCTAAAACCCCAAAAAATTGAAACAAATCCCAACATGCTTTAGATTTAAATCTTTAATTAGAATAGCAGAAATATTATTAAATAAACTAAATTATACATGGAAAATGGATGAGTTGCATGCTTGAGCATTTAGTAGTATAACACGGAACCTTCTACTCCATCTCTGGTTTATTCCCAACCCAAACCTGTAGCATCCATAGTTAAAATCTAGAGGATGATTTGTAACTTGTCATAACAGACATGGTTTCCAAACAGACAAACAGGAAACATAGCTAAATAAGAAGAAATATAAAACAGTAATGCAAAATACCATACGTGTGTTGAAACATAAAAATACTATTTTAAAATTTTGTGCATCACTCCTATTTTTGCTGCACCCACACACTGAGAAGCTGGTTACTGAGATTTATCCATCTGCTCTCTGTTGCTCACTGGCACTTTGAATCAAACCCACTGAATGGATCACCAAATGCTACAGTAGAATTTTATCAATCATTTCCATGGGACAAAATCTTCAACTTTAATTTTTTCAAAAGCTTTTATAAAGCATTAATCATCTGTTTAAGATTATTAAGATCCTCTGTTTATGTAAGGAATAAATTTACTCTCTGTAGCTGTTGAAAACAGTGTAATAAGAAAATAAAATTTTGTTTTCAGTTGATATATTTAAAATACATATGTTGGATTTTTCATTGGCATTCCCAATTTGACATAGGAAATTAATTATAGAATTATTTAATTTAATGACAGTGTTTTGGAGAAATGTGAGAACTGAAAGTCAACTGAATGTCTAATGTAAAATTAATAAAACAGTGGCAAAAATTAAAAATTAATTTCAATAGGAAAAGAAGGTTATTTGTCAAGAGTTATCCTGATTTTATTAACTTCTGGGGCAAATCTTATTCATCACCTGATCTCTATTAATTTCATTACAGTACTTGAAATGCAACGTGCTCTAAGCTTTTTACAAGCTGCAGTAACTCTGACTTTCCTACCAAATTGGGCCAGTTGAGGCTGTTGGCTTTGTTTAAGTTATTGACCATGCCGAGGTGTTGAGGTTTGACACTGGCCCAAGGCCAGGCACCCACAAAAGTCGCTCACTAACCCTCCCCTGCCACAGATGGGCAGAGGAGGGAAAACTAATGAAGAGTTCATGAGTTAAGGACCAGGAGAAAACACTTCAAGGGCAAAACAGGCTTAACTTAAAGTTGCAAAGTGAATTTGTTACTAATAGAATTAGAGGAGGATAATGAGAAGTAAAATAAGCCCTTAGAACACCTTTTCCTCCCAGCCCCTCCCTCCTTCCCACCGACAGCACAGGAGACAGGGCCTGGGGGTTTGGTCAGTCCATCACCGGGATTTCCTTCCGCTGCTCCAGGAGAGGAGTCTTCCCCTGTGAGGCCGTGGGGTCCCTCCCATGGGAGACAGTTCTCCTGAACTTCCCTGGCGTGGGTCCGCTCTCACGAGCAGCGGCCGCACCGCCCCTGCTGCAGCGTGAGCCCCTCCCACGGGCACACAGCCCTCCCAAACTGCTGCGCCGGGGCTCTCTCCTTCCTCGGGGTGCAGTGCTCCAAGGACAGGCTGCTCCAGCCTGGCAGCAGGGCCCTCTCGCTCCAGCGGGTCTCCCACTGGATCACAGCCTCCTCCAGGCATCCACCCGCTCCGGCACGGGCACCTCCCCCACGGGCTGCGGGTGGATCTCTGCATCCCCCGTGGATCCCCACGGGCTGCGGGTGGATCTCTGCATCCCCCGTGGATCCCCACGGGCTGCAGGGGCACAGCTGCTGCACCATGGGCTGCACCACGGCCTGCAGAGGAACCTCGGCTCCGGCGCCTGGAGCACCTCCTGCCCCTCCTTCTGCACTGACCTTGGTGTCTCCATGTTGTTTTCCCTCACATGTTCTCACCTCCTCCTATTCTCTGACTAGAATCCACAATCTTGTGACTTTGTTTTGATTTTCTTCTTAAATATGTCATCAGAGGTGTTACCAACCTCTCTCATTGGCCCGGCCTTGGCCAGCAGCGTGTCCATCTTCAGAGCCATCGGAGAATGGCTCTGCCGGACATGGTGGGAGCTTCCAGGAGCTTCTCACAGAAGCTGCCTCTGTGGCCCCCTGCTACCAGAAACCAGGCCATGCGAAACCAATACACAAGTCCATATGATGTAACACACTTACAGAATCCATTTTGAATATTTGCGTCCACTTGTTGCAACTGCAATCTAAGCAGAATGAATACACGTCCATTTTGTAGCGCAGGAAAAAATGCTGCCTTTTTTTTTTTAAAGCCTAGATATGTGAGGTTGCCTCCACATGGAAATCAGAGTCACACCATAGGTTCTGCTGGGGAATAAATTCTGGCTCACATTTATAAATTTGTTGCTAACCATGTATGCAAGATTTGTTATTGCAAAAAAAAGAGTAAAAATAAGGGTCAAGTGCTATAGTTTAGTCACATTTAATTGCAGGACAAGCTTATTGTAATTTCATTCTTTTCTGATCAGGCTTAAGACATTTTGGAGAAACCTTTTGGAGTTCTGTTTTCACAAACTGCTATTTAATATTCAGAAAGTTGCTCAATGACACCGCTTTTTTTTTTTTTTTTTCTTGTGCATAGATCTACACCTTGCTGATATTTCATCTGGCATTATGAGAGCTTCCTCCAAAAAATTGAAAACCTAAAGAAATGCAAACCCGTGGAATTTGTAAGTGATTTTTCTACAGTGTCTGTCCCAGTAGAAGAAACTTCTTTTGCTTCTACAATCAATATAAAAATTAGCAGATATTATAATATATTTACTTGGAATACCTTGCAATGGCACATTGCATGTCACCCTGAAAACACAAAATGACTTAGAGAGATCAGAGAATTACACTACAGTGTTTGTAAACCCTCTGCAGTGACAAACACCTTATCTTGTTCAGGCATTATGAGCACATCTGACCCTCTTAAGAAGAATGACAGCTAGAACCAATTTTACTGTAGCTTGTTGAAATTTATCTTTTGTCATGACTGGCTCTTTGTTTTACTCACAGTTTATCTGTATGTAAAGTGCACAAAAGATCAAGAATATTATATGGCTTCTTACCAGGAAAAGCTAAAATTGCAATGCAGGGGTGCAAATGAGGCTCATAAAAGCTGTCATGGAACTACAAACAATGCATCCAAACAAAAAAGGTGTTATAATCCAGGAAAATACAGGCTCCTCTTGAAATTCCATACCTGAAATAAAAGGATGCTGTAAAAGTAGTCCCAGCTTTCAGTTTCCTGATGTTAATTTTGAAAGTAATGAGCATGAATTGTCAAATATACAAGTAAAAGCTACTCCAGCATAACTATTTTCTGTCCAAAAACCTTTACAAAATTTAAATCAGATCAGAAGACATAAAGGTGGACTTTTTTACCCTAAAGAAAGGAAAACAAGCAATACTAATGACCACATTAATGTTTTGCACACAGTTCTGTATCCAAACTGATATCTGTTATTTCATTTCACACATTTGACTAAAATCCAATCTCATTTAACCTCCTTAAGCCATAATATTCTACCTTTCCTTCTAAATCAAAGCAAATCCTGTTAATTTTATGTATAGTTCTGTGCATCTTTGCTATGCTTTGGGATTTTTCCTTGTATTCAAAGCAGATTCAAATATTCAAATATTCTAAGTCCAAATCCACTGGGCTAAATATTTCTGTTCATCTATTTACTTTTATTGTGAGGGATGCTTAATGTTTGGCTGTCTTTTGAATCTGTATTTTCAAAGCTCCAACTAGATGATGCAGCTGAAACCTTAGTAGTTTTCTGACAGGATCATGGCAAAGGTCAAGTAATTGTGGAGTTGGTCTTCAGTTGCCAGTTTTTGCCTCAGTTGCACATCTGTAATATAAAACTTTTTCTTTTTATCCTCCATTTCCTTTCTAGATTTAAAACAGAATATTTTACAAAGTTTTATGGTAAATGTTAGCTTAAACTTCCTACTTACTTTCAGACTTTTGCTCTCACCTGAATTGTGTTTGAAAGGAAAAACAAAATATAGAAATTGATTGATCCGGTGTTTGACATCAAGCTGAAAATATCAAGTAGGATAAAAATTTATGAGAAACCTGGAAGATGAAGGCTGAGTAATTTTGACTCAGAGCCTGCAGCTCCTGCTTTATCAGAATAATTTTCTTCTCACCATGTCATCAAACAGGATCATACATTCTGCTTTGCTTCAGCAAGGACTCCTGAAATAATGATGTTTATCTTAAATGTTTGTAGACAGTTGGTCAAAATTGCTTAAATGCTTGAAAAATTTGAACATAAAATCTGGAGGTATACTTTTAATGGTTGATTCTGATCAGCTTAGCCAACTGAATCCATGAGTGGAAAGGCTGAAATGGACAGTGAATGCACTGATAACCAGTTTGACACTACAGGTAAGAGCAGTTTGAAATATGGTCTTCCTTTAAAGCTTAAATGAGGAAGAAAGTAAAAAGGCTAAAACCAATATGAACATGTTTTGCTTTTCTTTTGGTCCCATGTATTCTTTTCTATTATCATTGATAGTTTTCCCAAAGGAATATTAAAGTGTAACAGGCCTCTGATAAAATAGGATTTTTGGAGTTTACAAGATCAAATCTTTGCTGTTTAGCCATGATAACAGAAACATTTGTTCACCCTGAAAGGGTCAAGTATTTATTTGATAGTTCTTTTTCAGGTATTTATTTCATAGGTTTTTTTTTTTTTTCCTATCCTCTTCCCTCTCTGTCTTCCTAGCAATGTCACAATAAAGCTTACCATAAAATGACACCTAAAGTTTATTTAGAATTTTTTCAGATTAGAAAAGTATTCAGAGCAGTAAGGACAGTTTTCTAAACAAGTCATCAATTAATTTGCGGTAACAGAGCACAGTCCTACATCATCTACTGTTACAATTGTATTCCAGCAGGAGATGTATCCAAGAGTTCAGGTACTCTCATCCCTGAGAACTAACTATTGATCAGACACACTTCCTCTGCAGACCATGTAATACCATATAAAGGTCACCATGGACAGCACAAATTGCTTTTATTGAACAGTATAGTGAAGAGGCATTTAAGGCAAAAAAGCACCTTTATGTTATTTTGGCAGGCAGTTGATTGTGACTGTGTAGTTCATAGTCCTGAAATCAAATTGTAACACTCTGGCTTGCCTGAGTACCTAAGACTATTTACTTTGGGAATTGAGTATCTCCCAAATGAATCAGGCTGAGCAATTTGTTTGATCAGAACAATAAAAGATTGAAAGACTAATGAAATGCATCTGCAATATATTTTTTGAACACCCACACAGGTGAAAGGAATCACTCTTTATAAGGCAAACATATTTGAGTGTGTCAGATATTTTAATTCATATTTTGTTATTTCATTGATTATAACTGGTATACCCCACTTCAAAACTAGTGATTTAACTAAAACAGTATTTATACTTATAAATGAGTGTACCATAAAAAACAAAACCCAAAACAAACCAATATAAAAATCCCCAACCATATTGAATAAATTAGGAAAATTAAATGTTTTGATCCTTCTGAAGATAAGTTGAATTTCATTCCATTTCTTCCTTTAGGAGAAAAAGATATTCCATAAAATTGAAATTGTTCCCATACAATACTGAGATTGTACAGAAAAGATAACATTCTATTTAAAAACTCCCAACAGCATTGACCAAATCTGAAAAGGGAGTAATGCTCAGTTTGTAAGAGAATTAATGTTCAGTGCCATGTTCCACCATTGCTACTGACACTGATCCACTAGTCTCAAACAGCTCTTAATGAGCCTGTGAATCTTGCTTTATGTGTGAAGTCAGTGCTATGTTCTCCTAGCCCAGCTTCATTATTTTAATAACTGGTAGAGGATAAATCAGCAAGGAGATTCCTGTCAGACAATTTACTGTCTGAAGAACAACATTTATGCATTCATGCACAATGGAGACAGGAATCAGATGGAAAGGATCCTGAAAAATCGGTTAAAAAACGCTAAAAAGAGAACACCATTCAGGACAGATGTGGAAGGTTTTTCCCTGCTCACAGGCATAATCAGCTGAAGAAATATTGGAATAAACAGGTCTGCAAGAATGTTGTCAGAAGTTCGGAGATATTCTGTTAAAGAAGTGACACTGGTCAGAAATCAAGAAAACACAATATAAGGGAAAAGGTTAAGAGTTCGGTTTGTATGAAAGGCAACAAAGAGAGCTATTTTGTAATACCCTTCAGACAAGTATAAGCTTCCTGCAAAGAAGAAACAAACATGTTTTCTATCTCACTAAAGCATGGGACAGAAATCTTTATTTGTAGCAGTTACTATTGCTGTTGTTGCTGTTGTTGTTATTTTTATTATTATTATTATTTTGGATTAAGTATTTAGATAAAGTTTTCAAATGTGAAAGTTATTAAGCACCAGCCTCTGGAGGCTGTAGAACTGGATGCCTTGTAAACTGTTGATGATGGGCTACTGCAGTATCAGGAATAGCCAGTGGAACCATCATCATCTTGGCCAGGGCAGTTCACTTTTCCAAGTTATTCAGTCTTCTGTGCTTTCCTTGTGGCTCATTTCTGTTTGTCATACTGTTTCAAGGTTTTGTCTAAGCAGTGTCTAGTCCCAATCTCCATTACTTCAGAATCCAATTTGAGATGGCTGTTAGAGTTTTCTTTACAAGAGAAGTTGAGGTAGCTCTGAGTTCATGCATGACAATGGCCGTTACTATAACTAAAACAGAGGGGTTTATCAGCTTTTATTTCTAAAACCAAGTTGTATCACCATCTGTGATCTAGAAGGCACTTTTCTAACAATTTCAAAAGGCATATTTAGTTTCCTTATGGGGGTTTATTCCCTTTCTCATGTGGCACTGGTTGCTCAAGCAATAGGATAATATATTAAATAGTGTCAGAGCATTCTGTTCTTGTGTCACACTGTCTGTGCTGCTAAATGATGCACAGAGAGATTTCCCCAAGTCAAAAGATGAAAATAAATATCCTTCAGTGAGGAGATGACTATGTTTTTTAAGTTGTGAAATATAACACTAAATACTTGAGGAGTATGGAATCCCCTGTATCAGATTCAGTATTTAGGCATCCTTGAGACCATGGAAAATCCAAAGTACTGTATAAGTAAAGGCCTTTCTAGACAGAAAATTAAGATGGAATATATCTATGGCCAGTGATGGCTACTGTGACTTATCCAAAGGAAAAGGATAGTGAAGATGTGTAGAAATGCCCAGAAAGAAGGGAAATGAAGCAAAACAGACACTTGAAGGTAGTAACAGAAGGAGTTGCAGAAAGATGAAGGGGCTGAGTGGCTGCTTAAGGAATAAAACAACAGCCCCATATCACTCTGCTGGAAATCAACTGACAAACCTGCCCAAATAATTCTGTCTTTCAAAAACAAAAGCAAAAAGTGAAGTGTGACTTTCAAACTCTGCTTTGCTGTCTAACATATACAGAAATGAAATGTAGAGACTCATAAAGATGTACATTGCCTTTTAACAGCTAACTGACACTATCTGCATCCAAGTGCAGACCTTCACCTCAAATACAAATTGATCTGGTTCTTCTTCTGCTGTTTTTAAGGCTGTTCCACCTATATGTAAAAAACTTGAATGAGTTTATTTTCATATTTACCCTCAGTTATAACTCTCCAAATGTGAGCAGCATTTGTGTTTCAAAAGGAATTTAATTCAAACATCATAACCAACATAATCAACATAGTAATCAAACATCACAGAAGGAAGTCTGTATGCTCTGACCTACCTGCAGATAGACTAGAACAGTTTTCTTTCACACTGTTGAAGACATTTTATTTTGTGTCAATTCTTTTTCTAAATTAGATGAAAATTTGGCCTGGGTTTAATACTTTCCACATTTTTTTTCTGTTTTCCTCCTTTGAGAGAGATCTGAAAAAGGAAAAAAAAAAAGCTGAAAGATAAGAAACCTCTAAAGTCCAGAGTTCTCCCTCCTATGATGATCACCAAACTGCCAAATGTTAGCAAAATTGTTCTGT
This sequence comes from Corvus hawaiiensis, assembly GCF_020740725.1. NCBI lineage: Eukaryota > Metazoa > Chordata > Aves > Passeriformes > Corvidae > Corvus > Corvus hawaiiensis. The sequence continues at coordinate 18,904,505 of NC_063218.1, forward strand.
TTATGAATACTTCTAATCTAAAACTTCCTAAAACAGCCAAATTTTGAAACAAATATCAATCAAAACTGCATGTCAAAGCTCCTTGTTTACGTCACCTGAAATGAAAAAAATTCATCCAACAAAACCAGTTATTTTTCAGCCAAGGTTGTCCTTTAAGAAATAGTTAAAGGAAAAATAGAGATATAATTAATTAGCTTTTAAGTCATGCAGTTAGTGAAAAATAAACCTAATGTCCTTGACAGGATTTTTGGTTTGGTATTGATTTCCCTATCTTTAGCCATAGAAAATCAAATACTCTTATTCACTATGGTATGATTGCAAAGTTTAAACTTCTGAGTAAACGTGAAGAAAATCTGTTTGTAACACAATATTGTCTAAAATTCAAAAAAACCTGATATCTGTCACCAGGAGTCTGGAAGAAATACTACTTTAGGTAAGACTGAAAGAGTTACTTGAGTGGAGAGTTTGTTAAGTAACACAAATCATGAATGTTTTCATATATTTTATTCCCATTCTTTCCACACAAAAATCCTTCACCTACAATTCAGAGTAAATAGCGAGGACCAATTTTCTGATAGTGTTAAATAAATGCTTGTAGAAAAAGTTGGCAGCTTCATTGCTTAGAGAATTTCAGGACTAAAATAAATCATAGCAACAGCCCAATGCTGGCCTCAAAGACCTAGTTTTTACTCTCCTTTGCACAAAGCCACTTCCTGTGCTTGCTGTGCCTGAATCCTCCTTCTAGCTAGAACATAACAGAGAAAGAAAAATCAATCTCAAGACAACTTTTTATATTCCAAAATTTGCTTTCATTTTTCATTCAGACAAATGCCATGTCTATCATTCACTTCACTTTAGAAAAAGAAAGAAGTGTGTGAGGTGGCAGTTCATGTAGTTTAATTAAAAAAAGAATGAAATGTACTGTGGGATTCAGTTTGCCTGAGTGGCAGGATGTGTTCCATCTTCAAATTAAGACGTGTGGGTTTCAATGTAAATGCCCACACACGGATGTGCAGTGCTGTTTGAAATATCTGCTGCTGACCTCCAGCTATTGTTCCAGAGTGACATAGGACTCCCCTTAATCTTTTGTTACTTCTGCCAATTGTGTGCAGATTTTTGGATTTGGATGCTTTGGGGCATGTCAACCACTATTGTGAATGTGTGTAACAGCAATTAATCATGTCCATAGAGGGGGATTGTCATAGTTTTACCCCAGATTGCAAATAAGCCCCAAACATCCACTCATTCACTCACTGGGTTAGGGAATTGGAAGAGTAAAAGTGAGAAAACTTGTGGGTTGAGAGAGAGACAGTTTGAGAAGTAAAGCAAAAGTCACACAAACAATAAAAGCAAACAGAGCTAATTCACTGCTTCCCAGAAGCAGGCAGGTCTTCAGCTATCCCCAGGAAACCAAGGCTCCATTGCACATAATGGTGACTTGGAAAGACATCACTACAAATGTGTGTCCCCCTTCCTCCTTCTTCCCCACACTTTATACACTGAGTATGATGTCATATGACCTGGAATATCCCTTTGGTCATTTGGGGTCACCTGTCCTGGCTGTGTCCCCCCCAACTCCTTGTGCACCCCTAATCTCACTGGTGGGGTGAGGCATTGACTCTGTAAACACTGCTCAATGAGAATGAAAAAATCTCTGTGCTATCAACACTGCTTTCAGCACAAATCCAAAACAGCCCCATACTAGATAGTATGAAGAAAACAAACTCTACCTCAGGAAAGGAAAAAAAAAAAAAAAGCAGCAGAGAGATAATTTTGAAATTAGATACTGAAATTTCAGTGTTTGCATGTGAACCAGACATACAAGCTGGCACAGTGGTCCATGGGGTGGAAGTCAGTGCAACCAAGGATGTGCAGAATACTCAGCTCACTCCAAAGTAGATTGTACTGAACTGACACTCTGGCCTTTACAGAACACTGGTTACTTTCAAGCAGCTATCTAAATTCACATTTTAATAGGAAGAGATCATGACAATACGGTCAAAAGAGTAGAGGGAGGAATCCGTCATACTTTTAAAGCAGATGGCTATGTATTTTAGACTCCACTGCCTGTATTGACTTCCATTTACTAAAATGGATATCCTCAATCCTGTGTTATAAGTAGATGGCTAACCCTTACGTGCAGTGTCAGTGGGAGGAATCCAACCTCTACTTTTAGGAAATCATTTTTATTCATATCAGTCTCTATAGAAACACCTTAATGCAGGTTTCTTCATATTGCAGACCAACTGGTACATGCATGAAATTCTCTATTCACATATAGTAGCTTTTTCTAAGGAAAGTTTGAAAAAAATAATTCTCAGTTGAGAACTTTGTAGAGACAAAGTATGACCTTGCAATTAGAGTAATTTTGGGTGAAAATCTTTTACTTGGGCCTATAAATATTATTCATCTCTTCTGGAGTCCAAGTAGACCTCTTACAGCAGGTTTCTAATATGTCTTCTTCCTAACTATTTCAACAAAAATATATTACTTCTGAAATTCAGAGTTTCAAAGAATTTCCTTGCAGATATCAAGCCTAAAGTGACTGAAGTTTTCAAGCATTTTAATTATCAAAACTCTAAAGCAAGTGTTTAAATTTTAGGAAATGATGATGACTATTTCATTTCAATTTAGGAAAGATTAATTTATTATTATTATATATTATTATTATTATTATTATTAAAATTCTTACGTTCTAAAGATGAACCAGAATGAAATAATTATTTCGGCTGGAAAAGACCTCTAAAATCATTAAGTCCAGCCTCCAACCTTTGACCGATCATGACCCTGCTGTATTACATGACAGGAATTAAAGAAATGCAATAAAGAATTTAAAGAATTAAAGCAACTGCAATAATTCTGAAAAATATGGTTTCTGCAGTTTTGACATATCTTGATAGACTGAAGGGAGGGTGAGGAAAACTGCAATCTTAATAAATCTCCTGCAGCTAAAGATTTGAAACTCACACTGTTTCAAATTAGTGAGGACAGCAATATTTATTTGCTGTTGAATTCTAGGCAGCAGGACATTTCAGCAGGAAACACTTTATAAGAATTCAGCTTATGACCGCAGAAGTTGCAAACAAGTACTTAAGCCATATGCAAGGAGAAGATTTGCATATTGAACAAATAGATGAGTAAAATTGATTGCCATTTCTGTCTTTGATCTTTCCAGAATCAGAAAACTACACGTGAATTACAAGCAAAGGTAGCCTAGGAAGGATAGAGAATAAAGACAGCACACTCTTTGTTGTCCCTGCATGCTTAGGGGCAATTGAACAACATTACAGTCCATCAGATCCGGTGTTTTCAAGCAGGCTGTCTCTGTAAAATAACAACTATGAAGATGTGGATGCAGCTGACATCTTGTTTGTTTGTTTGTTTTCTTCTTCAAAGGAGAGTTGGATGTCTGGCTAGATGAAGGAAATGGAGAGTAAAGCTCATCAGCAGAGGAAGCAGTTACATATCACATACTCAGCCCCAACAAAGGATCCAAGCCCATCACAGCTTTTACCATTAGATTTGTTTATTTCCAAACCCCAGACTTATCCTATTCTGAAGCAGCTTTACAAATCCAATATATTTTCGGTCTGCTTTCCCCTCATGTCCTCCTGTTAGTCATACATTGAAACTAATCTGTGCTTTCAAAAGTGGTTATATGATTGACCCAAATAATTATCAGCCTATCTCAGTACTACAAGTTGTTTCAGTTGTTTTTTAAATCACTTTGAAAGGTGTGGCTCTTAAGTCTACTCAGGAGATCATAACTTTTTTTTCCGTATTGAGTGGGTACTGTAGCTAAATGAGATGCCTTGATTGCCAGAGTCTCATATTTATGCAACCTCATCTCTGAGAAAGTGAGACAAATAAATCTTATAATGATTTACATCACCCCAGTATTGTAACGGACTTAAAAAGTTTAATGAGAATTTGATAGGGAAAAGAAGCAGCAAGTAGGCTCATCAATGAATTTCCAGAGTTATAAGAAAGACAATTATGTATAGGTGAACAGCAGCAGAGTTTACCTTTTTTTGACTACAAAGTAAGAGGAAGCATACAACCACCTTTATATGTGGGACTATATAGTTTAGGTAGTTTGAAATTAGAATAGGAATCTTGAATGAAAAAGGTGAATTAGTATTACAAAAAAAAATATTATTGCCTTTAAATCTGTATGATCCAGTAATTTAGGGTCAGAGACAATCCAGAAGGATATTTGCAGTCACTTGAAATTTTATTAACTGATGTTGTTGAGCAAGTTAAAATGGTGTAGACATGGCTTATAGGAACAAGAATTAATGGGAAGTTTTCTAAAGCAAAAATTTTTTGAAGAAAAATAATCACAGGAATATGCCAAAAGCTGAACACTTTTGGCAATATTTATAATGATCTAAAAAAAAAACCCAAATCAACATTTTGTGATTAAAGCAATTTCCTTTTCATGCAAATATTCATTTGATATAATAAAAGTTGAAAAAATGTCAAAATAAACCTTTTCAGTAGGCTGAAAATAATGACAGGCCTAACACTAAACAATCATGATTTCATATTGTGAAACATTTCTATAGAAAGCTGTCTTATGTTCTTTTGGAAGAAAAAGAGCAAGAAAACAAATCTTCATAAGACTCACAAAATGCAAAACCAGCTCAGACCTGTTTTAGAAATGAATTAACAGTGCAGGTTATCGTCCTTTGGATGACACATGCACCAAATTTGGTGGGCTGGCCATCTTCCAAAAAGGATAATTACTTTCTGCTTACCTGTTATTCTCCTGCTGTTTTTCTTGTAAGATGTATTTTTTGTTACATTCTGTTCCAAAATATTGTTAGTGATGCTGTCTTCACAACAGTGCTTTTTTTCTTTGTTTTAACCACTAAAAAATGTATTTTCTGTGGAATGCACGTCAAACAACAACAGATAAGTTATGATCCCTAAAAATTATTAATTCTATAGCACCATATCTGTCTCTTTTTGAGCCTCTAGAAATATGAAACAAACTTTGTAAAAATCTCCACAGCTGCTGTCATGCAAGATAATTCTGCATTCAATAGAACACCCAAGAGCAAAAATGAAATCTAAAGAATTTTTTTAACTGATGTAGCTAGTATAAATTATGATTAAGGATTGAATTGTGTATTTATCTACCACAAGAGATTTAATTCCTGTGTAAGCTTTCTTCACTAAGGTCTCCAGAATTTCAAATATGAATAGTATTATGCAATTATGTAAACAAATAAAAATTCACTGCCTCTGTTGATTAGTTCTGCCACCTACTCAGTATCTATTCTGCATGTTGGCAAAATTCACATATATGGGAGTAAACTTTTACATATATTACCTCTTTTTAGAGTTTGAAATTCTACTTTTTGAATAGTTCCCCATAATACTAATTCAAAATACCCTTTCATTGTTAAAATTCTAGGTCCAGCCAGATTCCCTGTACATGTACTTTCATCCCTAGAAATTCTGTTGGTTTTCATCTTCCAGGCAAGGCTTTCACAGCTTTTATGTCCAAATATATTTTCTTAATATATTTGTTTAAATACTTGTTCTGGAATACTCAAGACTTTTGTGCTATTCTGGTATTTAGCAGCTATTGGGATCTCAGCTATTCATATTATCCCACTTTTCAAAGTCTAATAAATAAAGGAGTTATACTTCATTGCTAAGTTTCAGAGTTTAAGCATATTCATAGATAATTCCTTGTAAACAGCAAATTAAACAAATCCTGGCCATTGGGAATTACAAAATAAATATGTGGAAATAAATACACTGGCTGTTCTCTGGACAATGGGCACGACTCCTTCCATAGAAAATAATAGTAAGTGGTGGTTTGATTTTAAGAATAGAGAACTTGAACAATGTTCTTGCTCTTGTCTTCCTCTCCCCTCCTCTCCCCTCCCACATTTCAGCAGCTATGGCTGTCAGAGCTTACCAAATGAGCTATCTCTTATATAAAAGACAGAGATTCAACCACTGTTTCTATATAAATTTAAAATCAAAAATGTTTACACGATTCCTAAATTTTGGCATATACCCTCAGGAAAGCTGTATCTTCCAGTAGAGTTTTTGAAACCGATATTTAATTTTCATTTTTGAGTCTGTTTAGAGCAATGTGTTCTCCAAACCTTTGGCATGCCTGGCTTTCATATGATAATCAGAACTGCCATATGTTTAAGAGATTTGCTTCTCACTTAACTGCTTTAACTTGCTGAAATAATCAGCATGACTCAAAGCCAAATTCAATAGCTTGATGAAAAGAACACTCACGAAGCAACTGTCCATCACTTTTCATACTGTGACAAAATGGTTTTTATTTTACTGCAATTATTTTGAGCAGTTGTTGTGTGTTCACAGCATTCTGTTTCAAACTTTCTTTTGGGAACAGAGCTGAGTTAATTTCAATGAAATAGCTATTGTAGTTATATATAAATTACTCACTAATTCATGGGCATGATAAAAAACCCTGAAGTTGCTATAGACTAAAATACTAATTTAGCACTTCAAATTACATATACAAACAAATTAGAAATAAAATAATACCTGTTCCAAATCACAATGTTATGGAACTTATATTTGAGTATAAATGAAAACCTAGTGTAGAAATGTTTGCTGAAGGAAAAACCTAACCAGGAGGTGCTCACCGAATCAAATGTAGCTTTCTTGTGAATCTACTTGAGTATTGGTTCAAACATAAGCAGGAAAAAGAAAAGATGGATTAACTTTTGGACATGATTTACATATACTAAGGCAGACATTTAGTGCCTTCCTTAGGAAAACCTATGTTTTAGGCTTTGCATGCATGACACAAAAATTACTGAATCATTACAATTACTGCAGGAAGCCCTAAATGTGCTTCACTTGCTGATACATCTTAACAAAATAAAAACTTTTGATTTTCTCTAAGACGTAACTTCATTTCTTAGCCTGTTACCACACAAATTGTAAGAAGGGAAGGCAATAAAGACAACTAGTAAATATATTTACAATTATAAAATCCTATAATTGTACATAAAGGTTTTAATTAAAATAGTTAATAAAGTCTGAATATTACTAATCAGCTGTGCTCATAGACTCTATTTAGTGTTTTCTACCCATCTACCTGGAAGTAAAACTACTTTGTTTATTAGCTGCACAAAAGACTATGCTATATATATATATATATATATGTGTGTGTGTGTATTTTTTTTATCACATTTTGTCAATAGTTTCATTTGCACATGCATATTTCCTCTTGTAGAAGAAAAAATGGCCAGATATTCTCAGCTAACTATCTTATCACAAAATTGTACATATATTATAGATTCAGTATTAAGACCAACATAGAAATGCCAGAAAAATCTCAAGAGAGAAATCAATAACTAAGAACTGTGTAAGTTTTCTGGTAAAAATAAACTAAAAGATATAGTTTTAAAAATCTATCTTTTGTAAAACATTTTTTACTCCAGGAATTGGATACCTTGATATCTGAATTGGTTTTTTATACCAATTTCAGTGATTAGGCTTGACTTTCTTTTTATGGATGTATTTTAGCGAGGTAAATTTACTTCCTTGTATGTTAATATCCTTGTAGCCTTTAAGTAGGCATAAAAATAAAATGACATCAGCTTAATTATTATCTGTTGTTGCTATCTTTTTATTATTTCTATAGTGTCAGAAACCAGGTACACCTGGTTATATAGCATATAAGCTTATAGCACTTTATATACAGCTGTGTAGCATGTGCTTTACTTTGCTTATTTTGGTGCACTTTCAAAATGGAATATTGGAGCATGCAAGAAGAGCACAGGGAACTAATTAATACAAGAGCAGATCACAGTCAATTTACTGAGTAAGAGTGATCAAACCATAATTGCATTTAAATGTTAGGTGCTATCAAGAGTTACAGTCACATAACACTTCAGGAAAGGAGGTACGGGTAAAATGTGACAGGTCCTAATATTAACATCAAAGGTTGCCGTGTCTTAGAAGGAACATGAACATTACTTAAGGAAATGATAATACCTTTGCAGGAAAGGCAATGTAATTATCTCACATTTTCCTAGCTCAGTTTTTTCACACCTTCCACTGATGCTGCCAGTGTTGAACGCTTTGACAAACCTTGAACTGTTTGAGCAACCTTGCAGATCTGTCATATAGTGTTGCCATTGCTAGCAACAGGTCATAGTTCTTGTAGCTTTGTTTTACTTGTTTTAGGTGTAATACTAATTTCTCTAATTGACAAGTTGTCTGTATCTAATTTGTTTTAATTCTTCTTATCTTTGCATGATACAACTAGAATTTTACTCTGTTACAGCGGGGATTACTGTAACAAGCATATATCAAACCAGGAGTCCTGTGGAAAAGAAGTATATATGGACGGATTCTTGGTAGATGTTTAGAGATGTTTATTTCTCCAGCCGCATGGCCGGGGCTGTGCTCAGGAACTCCGCAGTCATGGGACCCGAGGGTCCTTGGCCACCCTGTGGAACACAAACCAACCAATGGGAAACAAAGGTGACCAGGGGCAGGGAAACCACGTGTCTCCCCTCAGGGCCCCTCTCCCAGGGCTCCATGGCAGGGGGGGAGACCCCAACATTACACAACAGTAACAAGCAGATTTTCAAGGTAGAACGAGATATTCCCACCTTTTCTTTCCCACTGGCAGTAAATCATAACCATCTGACTGTGGAAACCTTCCCTCACTCATGTAGACCCCACTGTTTTCACAGGGATCATGTGTTGTGTACTTATTTATACCTTTATCTGTAAGGATCTAACTTCCAGTAAAACCAGAGTTTGGCACTTGAACACATTTCTGAATCTGAAAGGACAAAGACACTGTGTTGAAGTGTGATCCCCTTGCTATGGAGTACACAGGTGAGCCTGGTGCCTCAAAAACTCGGATAATTCACAATGTTAAGTGACTCAGAAGGAGGGTAATGGTAGATGGTACACTCAGCAGGATGTTGCTTAATGACAGGTGAGGAGCTTGCTCTTTCCTACTGATTGCAAAGTTTAGCTGCCCACTCAGACTTGGTATTAAAAACAAACCTGTAATCATTTCTCATCTATATTCAATCAACAAAATTTCAGTTAATTTTAATAATTTCCTAAACATTTCTTTATTTTTTATCTAGATAATTTCGATTCATTGGAGGAATGTTGTGCTTATGGCCTCAGTTATGCTGACAAATGTGGGGAAAGCAAAGTGAAAGACAACCAGGAATTCAACACGTGACTCCAACCAAAGGTAATCTAATAACAATCGGTCCCTTTTGCCTAAAAGCAGAATCATTTTTTGAAAAACACATGATATGCTTATAAGTATATTGGCTTAAAGGAACTCAAGTAAGATAGAAAAAGATTCATTTGAGAATCTCCATGGGGTTTTGGAGTGAATTAGATTCTTGGAAGGATCTTAGCTGAGATGATTCAAACTCAGTTCTTTGATGCTGAAGTACCACTCAGCAAGTTCAGAGAATTTCCCAGGAAAACTTAACACATGAATCCACTCCAGATCAAAGTGCCTATATCTGTACTTCCAGCAGTTCTAAGAGCCTTTTGCAGTTCTAGTTCCATAATCCACCTACAGTTTTACATATATCAAAACTTTAAAAATGTTACCTTGATTTCCTGTAAATAAAACAAAGTCAGTCAACAGAAGAAGAAGAATAAATGTAGAAAGTCAGGATTAATTCAATACATGGTACTTTTATTACACACATTTCTCTCCATTTATTTCTTAATTTCCATTCTTCCACAGATAAAAATTAATCCAATGTAGAATTAGTCTACTGTTATATAAGGTAAAGTCCTTTTCCTGAGAAATCAATGATCAAAGAAATAAAGGTTATTGTAAAACCAGGTTTAGTCTTTTTTAGCCGTGTATGAGATTGGATTTTGAAGAAAAGATAATAAAGCAAGCAGTAGAGATGTGGTTGAAATAGGAGAAGATATTCTAAAATCAAGACTACATTAAGTCCTGTGGGGCTCAGGCTGTATTAACATTCCCTGGACTAAGTTGTGCTGCTGATACCTCCCTCGAACATTTGGGACTCCACAACTAGAAAAGTGAGTGCAGGAACCAGGGGAGTGGTGGAGATCTGGTGAGCAACTCTCCATTACGTGCCCTATGGCTGAAGTTTGTTCTTTTACATACAGTGAGAACACTGACAACCATTTTCTCTGTTTTTAAAAAGACCAAATCCTCCTTTAGAATAATTTATTTTAAGGGACAGTTCATTTCTGTATCTTTATCTTTGGCGATTAAATTGCTTCTTCCATTTGATTCACCTTTCCCTTCATCTATGCCTCAATTTATCAAGATTGTTGTGTCTGGGTTTAGCTAGAGACTAACACTGAGACTAAGACATCATTTGAGGGGCTTGATTTTTTTCTTTAGATAACAGCTTGCTTACCAGAAAGAATAAAAAAAACTAGCATTGTCTTTAGCTCTTCCTCAAGTTCCTGGGTACACTAAAAGTTGTGCTCTAAACCTGACTTCCTTTTAGTCTAATATCTTGTGTCTAATATCAGTCTAATGTCAAATATCTAATGTCTAATAATAAGAAAAGCACTATCAGAGTTTTGGATTGGGTAAATTTTTTGGGACATTGGTGCTTAGACTAGTGACTTTCACCGAAGTCTGCGTTGATAGTTTTTGATGTTCTTGTATCTCTAATTTTAGTGACATAAAATTACAGTGCAAATTTTAAGGAGAAAGGCACTAGTGGAATCACATGTGCTCTACAGCACACAAAAAAGTCGTGATCAGCTATTTTTTTTTTCACTATGGTTGATTGTTTCACCTTCTTCCAACACCTTTCTCACAGCAAATAGTACAGATTTGCTGAACTACAGAATATATTTAATAGTAAAGATACATGAATCAAAATCTGTCAGCTAGAACTTCAATACCAGGTCCCAGTAACAGATTTTGTCCCATTCTTTTTGTGTAGAAGATTGAATTTTAGACAGTAATTTGAATGGCACTACCTTGGTATTTGCTGCAAGAATACAGCAGTAACACAATCTGTATTGTCAGCACAGTTAAGTGTTAACATAACCATGAAAATATTGCTTCCATGTATGTAGAAGAATTTCATGTTGATGTGTTTGAATATATCTTTGTGAAGCATATGTGCCAATATCACAAGAGCTGCTGAGAAGACATTTTATTTGTTTCATATTAAATAGCTTTGACGTAACTTCTGCCTTGGAGGCAGATGTATCTCTGCAGCCAGTTAGTTGGTATCAATTACACATTACATTGACAGTTTTGCTTCTTTCTTGAGAATGCAGATTTGATGTTTTTCCTCCTTCTGCTACACACCAAAATCATAATCTGAATTCTTAGATGTAATGAGTGGCTGATGCTCGTTGTCTACCATCTAACACATTGCATAGATGCACATTTTACAGCAAAGGCTGTTATTTCATTGCAATGACTGAGATATTTTTAGGCATAAGTGCTTTGTTACACAAGGGTCCAGTATCTGTGGAGAGCTTTTGCACCTTATTCCATCCTAATTTTCTAATCTGCTTATTTTTTTTACAGCCTTTAACTTTCACTTGGTCTTTGCAGAGTCCAAAGTGCAATTTCTATACTACAGTATGAAGTTTGGGGGTAGGAGTGCTTGATAAGTCACTGACTGATTAAAAAAAAAAAAAAAAGTACTCAAATCTCTGAAAGGGTGCAGCTACTCCACAAACATATATTTTGAGAATACCAGCACCAAAGAAAGGGTTAAAATTCTTGTTAAGACTTCAGGTCCTGTTTACCTTTTTATCAGATGGGTAACAAAAAAATTAATAAAAACCCTAAAGAAGTAGAAAGAAAGAAAGTTAAAAGCTCTGACTCAGACAAAGTATGAAAAAATGATATTAATCAGGGACATGGTCTGATTGGTGGTTGAACAATTATCAAGAGGTAGATAAATTGCTGTCTGGCATTCTCAGCTTTGTAAATTTGAACACTTTCACCCACCAGTCCCCAAAGGTGTCCCAGATGTCTTGATAGAAAATATAGTGCACAGAAGAAAGTTTAAAGGGCACGTCTCTAAAATTCATCTCTTGTGTTTTCACCACAAATGCATGAACTGCTTAGTGTATTACAAAATAAAAAAGTAAACATTAAAAAAAAAAGAAAATATTAATCTGTAAGCTTTGCATAAAAATATTTGGTTTGTCCCATAGAGAGTTTTAATCCACAGAGATAAATGTACTTTAAGGCAGAATAAATAAGAAAGTCCTGTTTTGAATAGATAACATTATAGGTCTGAATGCTGCAAAGTAATTAAAGGATATAATACCCCATTATAAAAGATCAATATGCACTTGAGATCAGGGCAGGATCTGTTTCTGAAATGATATAGCACACACTGATTTCTATCACATTTTCAGTATTGATTTGATGTGAACCTTGTTGATTTGACTTCTCAGCTTGTTGTTTGCTGAGGTTTTAAGACTGCCTGTGCCTCCAGAGTGAAATTAAAGTCAAGGCTGTTAGCATGTCTACATAAACTGCTGTTAGCAGGTCTCAGTCACAGACTCTTCAGTAAACAAGCTTTTTATTCCTTTGAAATGATCAGTTCCAGATCTGTTTTGACAATTTCTTAGAAACTGATTTTCATAAGAAATTCTTTGATGGGAATGGTGAGTGCAAGCAGCACAGAGCTATAGCCTATTGCCTTCTTTTACATGTTGTTTGTTCTTTTATGCATGAAGAAGCTCTTTACAGTATTCTGGTCAGAAAAGTGCTGGTGGGGAAATTTTTGCAATGATTCTTAATTGGCTTTAACTTGACATAGATGATATCAGCAATTATTTGAATAAAAATGAATACATTAAGGGAATGACAAGAATCATTGCAGCATTGCTTAGTAATAAGACAGCCAACAGAATGGGACAATCTCATTTTTCTCAGTCTATTAAAATTGGAAACTCCAGAAAGAAAACTACAGATTTTATTTACACATAGGTCTGAGATATCTTTCTCATTTCACCCCATGAAATATGAGAAGAACAAGTTCTTTGGACAGCGACTGCTGGCACTTATAGCCGTTGACATGGTTAGAGGTTGGATCCCAAAAACTCCAATTCTCAAAACTATTTCCAAGCTTCCACATGACATTTCAAGTCCACAGATTCAGGTGGCAGTAGTTAACTTTTATTCTAACACCAGGGAATGTTTAAAGCTTTTTTTGAGATCTCACTAGGAAAGATTAATCATAGTAAATAATGTGCATAAAACATATTGGGATTATAAGACAGAAATTGTGTCACTTATTTGTACTAAGTTTCTGTATGCAAATTTGTTATATAAAAGAGGAATAGAAGAGAACATATTTCCCTCTTCTCCCCATGTACTTGGCATTTCAAAGGTTATATGTCAATTTGAAAGACCTGGGTTTAAGTATAAATTTTTATATTTGTGATCTTCTGATCATCATTACTATGAGGTTAAGCTGTTTTGAAATGTCAACCACCATTCTTCTGAAAGGCTCTGGATCCATTGGGTCAAACTCACTGGCTTGAGCACTGATTTTAGCCACAGATTTGAAACAATAAACTATAAAATATATTCACATGCCTATCAGAGGAAATGAGGTGTGTGTGGGAGGCAAAACAGAGGAGTAGGCTCTCGTGGGCATGGTGAATCTTCTGCCTCTGACACGAAGCAGAACAGCTTCATAACAAGTGGCTGAAAGTGAGAGCGCTCCTCCCCAACAAGTGCCTTCAGCCTGCTGATTAGGACACTTGTGTGGGAGGTGAGATATGGGGTTTGGTGCCCGGGACTTTCACATCTTATAGGAGGTCTCTGATGCTCCAACATGAAAAGAAACGATCACAGTAATAGATCCTCCCTCCAGCTGTCTCCTATAAAAAGCAGTGACTCATGTTCCATTTAGAAGGAGAGGTTAAAGATATGTTATACACCAAGAAGGCCTGGGGAACAGAAGTGCATCTCAGTAGCACAGAGTTCATCATTTAGCACAACTACTGCTTTTTGGAGTTTTTCTGTAGGCTGCTTTCGGTAGTTTCAAACTGAATAAATTGTTATATAATTTTGAGACCTATTCTGAGCTGCCTAATTTTCTTTAGACTGAGTGAAAGCCCAAAGTAATTTGGTTATTGAGTGTAGATTCTGTTTGCAGGATCAGAGACCTCAGGCCCTTTTTCTACCGGAGGCTGTAACTCTTACATATTTTCAAAATTTCTGTATTTATTTTTCCACAAAGGAGCAATGGAAGTTCTTGATTTTGGGGTAAAACCCAAACCAAAACTTTTTAAAGGGAAAACATCTTGTCTTTTTCTACAAAGAATCACTCACTTCTTTGATGATATAGAACCAGTAGTTGTATTTTACGCATTACCTGAGAGTGTCTTGTTATATTTCCATAAATTCTGCTTTTTGGTCAGTATCAAATTTGCAAAAGAACTCTTCCATCTAGAATCCAAAAAAAAAAAAAAAAAGCTGTTTCAAAAAGGTAATGTTTGTTTGCTTTGTAAGTCTCTGTAGCTTAAACTTGCATTTGCCTTGACTTCCAGGTATATCTGATTTTAGCTTGGTTGTATTGATTTGCTTATTCTAATGGTAAGATAAAACTTTCCATGAAAGGGTAGCTTCTTAGATTGGGTAAATCAACGTAAATCAATTGACTTTAGTGTTATGATGATCTGCACAAACTGGGATCTGGCCCAAAGCTGAGCATTTTATTACCTGGAACCTTTTTATTTTTAATCAAAAAATACTTTTTTATATTTTGTCTAGAGTTCTAATTATGCAAAACAGCTGACAGCCAGTGATGCCAGTGCTATCTAATCACTGTATACTACAGACAGCAAAACAAAAGATTTGTAATTTATCCCCATGCCTCCCTGAATCTTAAATCTACAAGATTAAATGCTTAAATGTTGCAGTCTCTACAGTAGCTTAACATTCAAGGAGCATTTACTCTGTTAAATCACTTAAGTGGCTTGAGGAGGTTAATGGAAATACAAAAGAGCCTCAAGCTTCCTAAATAGAAGCTGGAGGGAGATTTTCAAAAGCTAAAAAATACAAGATCTTAGACATTTCAAGAGGGCAGTGTAAAGATCCCTTACCTGATCTATTTAACAATATAATAGGAAAGTAAATATTATCAACCTGTTTTAGCAGTTTCTATTTGTTTATTAACAAAAATTTCAGCAAATGATGGGGGGGGAGGGGGTGTTTCTGGGTAGTAAATTAAATAAGATACACAGCAAAAAAAATGTATACACAGAGACATATTAATAAAATAAAAATTCCCACTCTGTTTATGTAGGTCCATTGCCAAGAATGATGTGACCACCACCCTATTTGAGAAAGCTATTTGAGGAGGTTTTCTTGACTTCTGCTCAGTTGTGAGAGACAGTGTCTTGGAGTCAGCTTCTCTGCTGGAATCCCAGCTGTACTGCTACTCTCAATTTCCCTTGGAAAAATACGAATCTCTGCCTTAAACACATTTTTACAGCGAATTTATTCAAATGACCTCCCTGTTCCTCAGTAAACCTGAAGGTGTAAATTTTTAAAGCATAATTAAGGAATAAAAAAGTTGCAGTGATTTCTCACAGAAACCAAATATGTGTTGCTGCCATGCCTACCAGCAAATGTGTGTGTATGAGGTTAGATACACTGGACTTGTAAACTTCCTCTTATAAGCTAGTGCAAAGACCAGACAGACCCAAACAATGCTAAGCAGCAGTGGTATTTTTTACTCCTTTAAGAAATGTTCTCATTCTTGGTATCTTTTGCTTCCAGGCTGAAAATGTCCTGTCGTCCTATTTATATGCAATCTAAAATACACAGATGACTGGACACCAAGTATTTTTTTTAATCATGTTTTCACTTATGTAATGTATAGTTACAAAATGACCATCACCTATGTAACACAAAAATGAAATAAATTTAATAATTTCTTAGATGTTGAAGAAATCATCTATCAAGAAATAGTAAGAAACCAGAATGTGTCTAAAGGGGTTTTTTGACTGTGCATTTAGTTTGGTGTTAGCCAACATCTAATGATAAGATGATAGATTTTAAGGTAGAATTAAATATTTTGTTGTAAAAGTACAGACAAAATATTTTCTCATTTTCTGCAAAATGATTTTGGAATCTCTGTGTTTACATATATTGCATTAAAGTTTTTTAGATTAAGCAACAGTTCAAGAAAATAAATCATTTCTAAATATTTATTGGAAAAAGCACTGCTTATGTTATTGTTTTTGCCAAGATTCACCATATATATATATATATATACACACATATATATATTTATATAATTCATTAAATTAAAAGTATTACTAAGTCCTTTGGAGAGCTGATATGTCTGTATTTTTTTTCTGGTGGGGGTCTTTCAACTTTCCTACATGTTCTAACTAGACCAACTTGGCTTCTCACTAATATTCTTTCCTCAGGTGAAGTGCCCTCATTTTGTAAACCTTATTAATGCTGTAGGCAGAAACTAAACTAAGCAGGCTTCTCACCTGTAACTATTTTTAAAATACTTAAGTGAACATTTGCCATTTCAGGGTCAGTTTGCATTCTGGCTGAATGCTCAGATCTACTTTGTTTATACTTGCTGATTTACCCTGGCTGCCAATTACTACCTGCTTGGCATCCAGAATCACATCTCATATCTCACCATTTGTGCGGATGTTGTATGTCATCACTTCACTCTAATAGACATCTGAGATCAGTTTCTCTCAACTCTTAGCAACTGTGTAAACAAAAACGCAAAGGATAACCTTGGAAGGAAAAAAAAAAATAAAGAGGGGAAATAAACCCTTTCACCTGTGAAACCACAGTCTGTGGTGGTAGAAAGAAATAGGTTTAGCTTGGCTCCTATTAATTTCTTAACTTACATCCCAAAATTGTCATGCATAATTTGATCCAAATGGAGAGCCTTGGTTTCAGAAGGGGAAACACAGCTCAAGTAACGGAAAAGAGTGAATCACCTGTAAGTTATTGAGAAGTCAGACTGCCTCCTGGGTCAAGGTTAGGGTAATTAGCTGGTCAGCCTGAGCTGCAATTTGCCTGAGGAGAAACAAATGAATTTGGTCTCCACATTTTCAGCATGACCCTTGTTGCATTCTTCCTGGATCCAACAACCTCTTCTTTATGCATGACTGAAAAATATCTTTCCCACTGCTAAAATACTAATATTTCTTTCAAAGACAGTACTGGGTATCAGCACTCAGCTCCGTTCATGAATGTTTCTAATTTCTTGCCAGTCTGCTACAGTTTTCACACTTCTTATCATTGACATTGCAGACTAAGTCAGCTGTAACTAAATTATGCATGCCTTTTATTTTTCAGTTCCCCCTAATTTTCTCAGTAAATACAGAAACCTGAGCTATTTGCTGCAGCACATTGCCTGAACTTCTTTAATACAAGCACATTTATTTGTGGTACTTGTCTCTTTCCCAACATTTTTCTCATATTGTATTTTTAAATCTGAGACATTTCTTTTAGCTTTATACATGTATAAAAATGCCCTATTTAGGAACAGAATTGCCTCTGTTAAAGACAACAGAATCTTTCAGCTGACCTCATTATATCACCTTAGGCAGTGTCTAGAATGGTCACACCAAAGGATTAAGTTCAGTCTAAACAGTCAGTTCTACTTGGTGCACCAGGAAAATTCAAATTAAGATTATTTCCATGTGGGATTCTTTAGTCAGAATCTTCTTTGCACATACACACGTGCATGTGTGTATACACAACCTCTAAAGTGTGAGAAAGCAGTAAACCAGAAGATTAAGATTGTACCTTCTCTGGTCTGGAGCTTGGCACAAATGCTTTCCAGACATTCCTCCCAATCCAAATTATTCTATAATTTTCAGGTGGTAATGGATTCTGCTGACAGTTTCTGGCAACAATTTCTCTGCTAACTTATGAATATCCCTATTGGATAGATCTTCATGCACTAGAAATGGTAAAAAGACTTCTCAAGTATGTAAGGTTAGTATTCCTATTAATAGGATAAAGACCTTCTGCTATGTGTTCTATGAACACATGAGCAAAGACAGCCTAAACTAATTCTAAGGGTCTGTTTGTGAAACTGGAGGCTTTGGCTCCCATGGCATTTCTGCAAAAGGAGTGCAGCTGTGATATTAAAGAATAAATAGGTCATTTACAGCAACATGTGGGACTGACTGTCACTGTCCAGAGATGGGCAGTGGAGAACAAAGCTTACTGAATAAAGCTGTTAAAATCACGTTGTCAGTCTAAACTAGATTAGCACAGAACTTGGGTGATACAGCTTTTTGCCTACGTTCAGATGGGCAAAATAGAATTGACACTTATCAGGGGAAAAAAATTCTTAGGTCTTGTTAAGTAGGATGGGTAGTCTATTAGAGGAACTAAAAGAGTTTGAAAAACCAAGAATCCTTTGAAGAACCACACTGGTGCATCATTACTACCACCTTGACTCCTAGCCCTTATACAATCACACGGGGTCCAGGAAAATATCCACAATGCACTTGCAGGATTTACTTCTGTTAAAAAAAAAAAAAAGTAAAACCATAAAATACATTTTTTCATGAGGGACAAATTCTAATTTGGGAGGAAAAGTTATTTAGACCTTCTGTAGAGAAAGATATCTGTTTTCCTATTAATCAGTCAGTACCCTCAAGTCAAGTCTAACCTTTTCAGATCATGCCCTGTGGTTACCACTCAGCTGGCTGTTACTTTGCACAGTTCACTTTGTTAAGATATGATACTATGAACTACCTTGAACTTTTACAAAGCAAAGGGCTTGTATATCTGCAAATCTCTGTCATTTTCAGCCCAGTATAAATGTATCTTGTTTCTGTTTGCTTTCCTTTAGTAAACAATCTGTCTTTTTCCATTTCACATTTTCCTGCCAAAAAATATATCACAGTTGCTTGAATTAGTGTCTAGGCAGAACTGCAGGGTGAATTCCTTTTTTTACCCTTGGGGGAAAACCTGTGAACACACAAATACATATATGCACACACCAGCAGAGACAGCCTGAGGCTTAGCAGCAGCCAGTTTCGATTGCTTCAGGACAGAGTTTTTGTAGAACATTATTACGCTATTTTTTTATTGGTGACTTATGATAAAAAATGTTTCTCTGACTCTATTTGTAATTTTTAAATAATTTACAAAAGCACTGGAAAACTATCCAACTTATTTGGCTTTAAATACTTTAATACTGCCACTGAGTTTGGAGAAAGCAATTCTCAGTTTGAAAGAAAATCAAGGAAAGCAAGTATGCTTACATTGTGATTATCAAAGCAAATTTAATACACATTTAGATGCCATGCCAGCCCATTCAGAAACATTTCAGTTTATTAGGCTACGTTTAGACCTCATCTACAAGCCATTCAATCTAAGACTCAGTACTTAGCTTTAGGATAGGATGCACTAGGACACCATGATCTTAGTGATAGTTATATGCTGCACAAAATACACCAGGCACCTCAGAGATCAGGATAAATATGCAATTTTATTCCAAAGGAATTTGGTATCACAGACAACCTATCTGGTACATAGATATCTTTCCTAAACTTTCTGCTTTTGATGAAGAGTTTAGACATTTTCCTTCAGCTTACCACAGTGCTGTGAGACAGAGCAATGTTTTCATGCCCAGCTGGGATGGCCACACCAATACAGCAACTGAATGATCAGCCAGGCTGCCTTGCCTCACAAGATCATGACTGATACTATTATCAGCCTAATCAGCCTACTCCAGGTGATTCTACTGGAGCAGGGGAGTCAGACCAGATGACCTCCAGAGGTGCTTTCCAACCTCAAGCAGCTAGTGATTGTGTTCTGCATGGCATGTCCTTGTCATGCAGGTTTGGTCAATATTTTAATTAAGGAAATTGATGAAGTAGTGTTAGGTAAACACCAGGAAATTGTGCAAGATATCAAACTCAAAACAAATGCAGGGCAAGTGAAAGCCAGGATTAGACTCCAGCATGATCTTGAGAAACTGGATAAATAAGCTGCTATCAACAAGATAAATTTAAATGGATAATGTGCTACACTTATTAAAAAAAAAAGTAAAAATGTGAGACCAGTTTAAAATTGACAAATAGCTGTCAAATAATTGACGTCAGAGCAGCTCTACAAGAAAGTGATCGGCATATAGTAAGCATCGAGCTAGCTGTGAAATAAATGGTATTTCTAATTATTAGTATGTGTCTCACTGAAAAACAGGAAGCAGTTGCGCTTTTCTAGCTGAAATTAGTGCAGCTTAAGGCTAGTACTACCTGCTGTTTATAAGCTGGATAAACATAAAATGGAGGAGAAACTGAAAGAACTGTACTGGTTTAATATATAAAGGTGAAGGCTAAACATGGGATATTAGAGTAGTAATATATATGTATTATGTAAGAAATTAAGTATCAGAACCAACAAATTTAGATTAACAATGTATATAGTCGCAAAATGGTACCACAATCTGGAACATCCGATGGAATTTTGAGAATCTTTGTGATTAAACACTTTGGAGGCTTTTTTTTTTTGATGTTCTGTTTTTCATCAGAGTTTAGATAATTGTTTTTTAGTGGTAGAATGAAGGACTAGATGTAGTAGGTCATTGCTAAGAGCATGTTCTAAATAATATTCACAAGTTCACTTTCTTTCCTGCAGTTCAATCAAAAGAAAACTTAATTATTTTCCTGTGAGTTTACACTTCAAAAAATTTAGTTTTAGTTATTGTTTTTAAAAAAAGAGTAAAAAATAAGTTTGAGAGAAAATATTTTAATTTAGAACTGGGCTCTCATTTAAGGATAGGTGATTTGCAAAAATATGTTTGTTTGTCTTTTGTTTAGTAATGAGACAAAACTGCATTTACATTCTAAATAATTGAAAATTCATTGATGGCTTACAGTTTTTGTTCCTTCCCTCTAATTATGTTCACTAAAGGTATATCAATTCTATGACCTTAATTCTGAATAATGAACAAATGTATGATTAAATCCATCCATATGGATGGAAAAAAAGTGAAAGCTGTTTTCAAAAGGTGTGTGTAAGAAACTTAAACACATCTGCATTTTTACAACACACATTTGTACATTTACACATCTGCTTGAGAGTTTTGCTGATGAGAGGTTTGTAAATTGTATGTAAATGGATGTTTCTATAGCAGATCCCTCTCTTTATATTTTAATCAAAATCTGCCATGATATAGGATTTTTTTTTTTTTTTAAATCTACTTAAAAAAAGGTTGAAATGTGTCAAATAAAAAAGAAAAAGTGAGTTATAAGGATAATTGCAGTTGGTCAGAGTGGATTCCTGTGACACTGATGGATACAGAAGCATTGCTGGAGATGTCAATACAATGGTAAACAGAATCTGACAAGGAGACAGATGCTGCTGTCAAAAAGAGATAAAAATGGCCTTCCATTTTGTATCTGTTTGCTGTGGTTGACAACACCAATACACCACCACTGATTCTCTCAGATTAATTAATCTAGTGGGAAGACTCTCATAAAATACATTTGTTCAAGGTAACATATGTTTTAGGTTACTTACTCTGTCCTGTGTTTAATATCTCGTAAATATCTTTTATTTCATTTTTTGTGAACATTTGCCTAAGTTTACTGAGACAATAAAGATGTCATGTTCTTATATTTGTTGAGTGAAGGCCTTTTCCAGAGTACAGTCCTCTAATTATCTGCACTGTGTACCCTATTTGTTTTATAAAAATGTATTCAGTGGCAATACGTTTCCTCAACATAAGAATTTTTTTTCTGCTCTTGATGTGGCTAAGTAATGTTTGAGAATTGTTTATTTGATCCTTGCTTTTCCCTCACTAATTGATGAATACATTTGTTCACTAATGAAATGTGTTCATTATTTGGCTACATTGCAGATGGTTGAATACTATTAAGAAAGATCTGCAATATTTTCTACTTTTAACTTTTAATCACTGCTAACTCTCTTATCTCATGTAATTTGGCATCCCATTTTACCCATCACCCGATCCACATTAATTTATCTTCAATATGAATCACATAACCATTAAAAAAAAAAAAAGGACATAAAATGTTTCCCAGATAACAGCAGGCTTTCATAATACAGCTCCCAGGGCTTTCTGTAGTATGTCTAAATGGTCTCTTAGGGACCACAAAACTCCCCCAAACGTGTACCCACTGCCATTGCTGCCTCAGTTCCACCAGGAACGGCTTCTCCAGGGCACAATGCACACTGAACCCCTGGCACAGTTCCAGCAATGCTGGATCAGGTGATCCTCAGAGAGTCTGGTAATTTTTGGCTATGCACTTGTATGATGGGCCAGGAGAGAACCATTTCCAGACTTTATTGTATGGAATCTTCTGAAGTATGTTTGTATCTTTCAGAGTATTACAGCTGTATCCAGAGCTTAGTGATGTTTAAAACTTGTGATGTCCAAACAGAAAGAAATTGCTGGGTATGTAGCTAAAAGCATTTGACCATAAAAGTTTATATTTGAGAAAGCAACGGGTTTAATGGACTGTGTCCTGAAGAATCCAACTTCAGCTCCTGTGTTGGCCTCTAATGTTTTTTCTAAACTGTGTGAAAGAGCATTGTGTCAGCTGTGTTTTGTCAATGTTCCATTCTTGCCTAGAGACTTTGGTCCAATAGGTAGGATGTGCAAATGAGTTTTCTTTCTCACTTCAGAACTCTTCTCACATTTCACTTCATCTCTCTTGCATTGTGTGCTCCCCTTGTGTAACACAGGAATAAAGCTTATGTCATTTTTTTTGCAATGAATTATTTGTATTTATAATTTTAGGTTATATACTGACTGTTCTGTAAAATGCCATTGCTATTATATGTTTGTATCAAACTAGCACAATGGGACTCCAGCTTCAGTTGGGTTCTAGGCACTACAAAAGAGATTGATAATAAATAATAAGGAAACAAAAATATTTGTTAGAAGATGGGGAAGTTGCAGATTTGGAGCATCTTATAATCATCAGGACAGAATGAGTTATATCTTTTATACTGTTCAATTTAAGCAGAATAGGTAAAACTCATCTACTGTAAAACTATGCTTATAAATTAAAGCAGCAGAAAATAATAATTCAACCTCAGCCAGTGAGAAACTCTTTTAAGTTCATGTTTTATTTCACTTTTGAAATTCAGTCTTAGTATTTTTAACAGTGTGCTCTGACCTAGCTGTCTTTCAAGAAAGGTATATTTTAGTCAAACTTTAATTCCTTTACTTTGAAACAATAATAAAGCAGATTTAAACCAATATCCTCTGGAAGCTGGGAGATTATTGCACTGTGATCTCCTTATTCTAGGTGTCTAATTTGTATAGACTAATCTGTAACCAGACAGCACATTATATTTAATGTAGAAATTTCAGTTTAAAACTTTGCTATGAGAATGCTGCAAGAGAAAGACACAATTCAATGCATACTCATGTGACATCAACGTGATATCTTCACCTAGAGATGCTATAGATGGTATGATCTGGCCTTCCTGTCCTATAGGTTCTCTGTCTGAGAAGTATGACTAGTGGTGCATTATAAAGTAGAATTTGTGCAATATACTTTTGCATTTCAATGAATGTACATAAATAAAAAGGTACATTCTTACATTATCAATAGGCTCACAGACATCCTTAGAAGGAAATAGGTCAGATTACAAAATAAACTCTGTAACTTCTTGTTGATTAAGAACTGTGTCAAGAAGACTGCCTTTCTGAGCTCAAATTTTTCTCTTTTGTGTTCAAATCATTCAAACTCCCCCCTTTTTTTAAATTGTGTTCTCCAATGAAATCATGGCAACAAAATTTACAGCTCAGAGCAATCTGGACTCTATGGGCCACACTCACTACACTTCAGTGAGAGAGGAATTCCTGATGTCCAAGCATAGAGATAAAACAGTACTGTAATAACATCTCTCTTTTTCCTCTAAAATTTTATATCTATTCCACCCTAAATGGAATATACTATCTTATTCAATATCCTGTAGTGTTTCTATGTTCATGTCTTGATTTCATTTCATGATGGGAATATTGGAGCATTCTATTGATCACAACAGCTTGAAAAAGAGGAGGGATAACCCTTCCTTTCAAAATTTCTGTCTCCAGTTTACTAGTGAGAGGGATATGACAGTCTGCTCTATTTTCTCTGTTTTCTCTCTGATATTTAAACTGGTTTGCTTCCATTTTCCCCCTTAATAATGCTATTCCCTTTCATTGATGGAGTGTAGATTTTGAAGAACTTAGGAGTCAGCCCAGTTGCCTCTGCTAAGGAGTCAAGAAAGATTTCTTCACTCTCAGGTAAAAATGGCATGAGGGATTTGCTCAGCTTCATCAAAGTCAAGAAAGGGTATACACTTCTTGGAGACGATTCAGGAATTTCTATTTGCCATCTATAAGAATATTGTGCCCAGTGTGGATAAAGATCAAGTAACCAATTTTACTAAGTAAGGAAATCCTGGCATTTCATCAGTGGACCTTGAAAGAAGAAGAATAGAGATGAATCAGTCTTCACAAACTAATATCTTCATTTGAGTTCCTTTCACCTATTGCACAGCTGTGTAAGATAGTAGGATAAAGAAGACTAATGAGGATAGCTTTTGAAGCTTTTCGAAGAAAACCCTATCTCTGTAATGTATTATACGAAGTAAGTCTTGTAACTTGACCATTTTAAAGGACTGGAAAATCAAGGTAACACAATGAATCCTGCTGCGTAAATTGTTCCTGTTATTTCAATTACCTCTATATTTAATTACTTGTTGAATTTTATTTTGATCAATCAGTTATGGCTAGGAACTCTCTGTCACCACTGTACTGGCTCTAAGCATTTTTAGTCTATACTGGTGGGATGCATAAGTTTATTTTTATGAAGGATCCTCAATTTCAAAAGAATTCAAGGTAACTGTTGGAGAGGTTCAAAGAAACTTCTAGAAAAATTATCAGACTTGGATTCTGAAATCTTTTGAATCAGACAGCAAGGTGCCCAGTGAAATGGAAATCAAGGCCAGTAGCTCAGCCAGTAGAGGGAACTCTTACACAGTACAAAGTCAGGCAGGAATACAAGGTAATACATTAGGGATATAAATATGCATGAACGTGTACATTGCAAAAATCCAACAGTAGTTTTTGGCTTCTTTGTACATAGCACATTGACCTTTGTATTTTTTTCCAACTGCAATTTATTGCAGCGAAAGTACAACTATGCTAAATACAAGACTGAAACAGTTCAAAAGTCATTTTGCAAAACTTTAGTGAATGTTTAGGGGGAAGAATAGGGAGCATCTATTCTGACTACTCTTTTTATTAAAACCTGCAATTTGTCTTTGAGAGTGGCAAAACAGCTTCATTATTCCCCTGAAACATTTCAGATAGAGAATTTTTTTCACAGAGTACAATTGTTTCCCTCAGAAATTTTCCATGCTCTAACTGTGCGACTTAATTCAAGTGTTTTGCTCCCTGTGCACAAGACAAATATTGCTGACTAATGTGAGCAACATGTATCCTTCTGCTGGCCTCATGGGTTAGATTTACAGCAGTGCTTATCATCTCCCTCGCAGGAAGAGACATCTAGATTTCTACAAGTGGGTTTAGGCATTAAGTATTTCAAAAATTGCTTTCAGCAATCACTAAAGATTTGTCCCCATGTCTCTGTTGTGTTTTGTCTAGATCCACATCTATTAAACATTTAAAACTCTAATAATCATTTTCTGAGCCTTTGATAATCAACTGAGTGATGACTGTTTTTCATTGTCTAATCAACCCAGATATTGCTTCAGGACTCATTTATTGAGAGTTTGCAAGAACACTTAGTTTTCATTGGATAAAGTATCTTCTTCTGTTTCTATTTGATACTGGTGTCAGTCCTGAAGTGTAAGATTCTACATTTATCAAAGGCAGCTAGTAATGGATGAGCCCTTACAATTACGCATACTGCCATCTGTATTCCTGCAACCCACTCCTGTCTGGCAAACCAAATGCAGTGTTTACTTTTTCTTTCTCACAGCGCTTCATAAGCTTTCTTTCTGTTATGAGCACTGCATCGTTGCTGACCTTCTACAGAAGAAGAATCTCACTCTTTCTGTGGCCCTAACCAAGTATTTTTGTTAATTTTTAATCTTATTTTTCGTACTTTCTCTCTCCCTAGTTTTGGTAGTTTCTGCGCATCTTGTTACTGGTAGTCATGACCTTATTTCTGATGATTATGAATGTGTGTCAAAGTTTTTTTGAGTTCTTTGTGGTGTCCCTCTTCCATCTATGGCAGCAGAACAAGAGAGGTACACAGTAGACTGGATTATGTTTTCTCAGTGCTGTAAATTCAGGGTAACATCTCTGAGGACATATATTCATCTAGTGTTCAATGAACATATACTTTTCTTAGCACTTTCTCATTTCCTAAAGAAAGGCAGTATGTTCCCATACCAACAGGTTGTGATGGACATTTTGACATGTAAATAAGTGATCTTTTTTTAATCCCGCTCATGTCATGCAATCACCAAGGCTGATAATTATCTTTTTCAATGTTTCCATGGAGTTCAGAAAGCTCTTTTCATAAAAGGAAGCTGAAAACCCAGTATTTAGGTCTGTCCTTACTTACAAAGCATTTTGTGATTTTAGAAGCTATTCTGTATGGAACCCTCCCTGTTTTGCTTTTTCTCACTTGGAACATTTTGTTACATATTTCCTGACTTTATTTGTTAACGCTTCAGCCTTTTGGTCCCACAGGGGTAGACGCACCATAGATGACTTTGGATCTGCTGCTTGTACTATCCACAGAAACATCCTAACCCAGGCAGAATTGCGACTCCATTAGCTCAGAATTGCACTCACACTAATCATCTCTTCCAAACAGGTAGTGCCAGTTAGCCTTCTAGAAGTTGCTCTGTAATTTCCAAACTTGAGCAAGGCATCATTTAGGATTACCATATGGACATGTCAGATCTGATATCTGCTAATCCAGGCATCTATGTTGACACAGAAATCACTGCATTGTCAGTGAAAGTATGTTTAAACCAAAACTTTAATAAATCGTAGCAGAGATCATCATACTTAACTTTGCATTGAGGAAGAGAGTGTAAAAAATGGCTAAAATGTAGTGTTTGCACATTAATCATGAAGATACACTCTTTTCACTTACATAAAGCAAATATCATTGAAGGCAGACTAGCAAAGTCAGTTCTATCCTTCATATGACAGGGTTCTTTGTGGTCCTCACAGTGAATCTTTGGAAGCTGGTTAAAGGGAAAAGAAAGGAAAATTATATCACAAGTAGCACAGTGGGAAAGAGCCAGGAAATAATGGAAATCACACCACATTCCCCCAGCAGCCCCCCTCTAGCACATCAGATCAAAGCCTTTCTATTTTAGAACCAAAGCTTCTTTATATTAAATACCCAGAAAGTATGTTTAGATAACATTAAGAGACTGACTTAAACCATAAAAGTCAGGAAATTCAGAATTAAGGCTGACACTCAGATCTTAAATCACACAGGGGAGAAAGGCAGGAGTGGGGATGGGAAGGTGAACTCAGGCACAGCAGAGTGAGGATGGAAAGTGAGACCTATCTTGGCATCTTTCTACCTGTGTCACTGGAAAACTAAATATTGAGTTTTTAGGGGTTTATTTATGACCACTGTGCCACTGCTTTCCTTTTTTTTTTTTTTCCCTGACAGATTGGCCAAATAAATATATAAAATACATTTGCTCATCTCAGATCAGCTACGTTTTCTATAGCTATCTTATCCAGCCAGGAAAAGAAAAGGTGATGTAATTAGTCAGCTCTGTTTTCTTTTTCTTCTGAGATTCATGCTGCTCTTAGCCCCACTGGTATTAAGTTAAAACTACCCTGTTCTGAAAGCTAGTTTTATGCCTTTTTTTTAAATTTATTTAATTGAAACCCCAGTTATCCTTATAGATTTTCCTATGCAATTTCAATAGGATATGGTTTTTCTCTTCTTAAATTTTTTAACAGATTGGTTTTTAAAAGCTGAATCTTTACACCCAGAATGTAACTGAAGTGACTAAAGTGATCCTTCTATATAGACACATACAGACTGTACAAACACAGTATTCATGGCTGGGATTATTCACAACAAAAGAAAAAAGAATAGTATAAATGCCACTGTGTTTATTCCTATGAGCAAAAATTTATTATTTTACATCATTGAGAACAAAGTCATCGATTTTAATTTTAAATATATATTAATGTGTGCTGGATAAGAAACACTTCATCTATGTGTAAGACTAAAAGTGACAGCTCTGAAAAGTCTGTTGTTAGAACTTCTTTGCCTTGTGGTTTAGTTTCTATTCAAGATTTTCAGATATTTACTCCTGGTGTGCTAGTGTTATATGTTGGGAGTCAGAAACCCCAATTCCCCACAATTCCTCTTTTATTTATTAAAATTAGAAAGGGTAGAGATTGTAATAACTTTAAATATTAAAACAGTGAAATACTTTTTCAATACACGTTTGTTATAAATTATTAAAAATAAAAATAGCAATACACTTCCCTCTTATTTGATAAAATTAAATGAAAAATACTGAAATATAAAATGAAAAAATAATCTGAAAACTACATATCTTATTTTTCCATTTAGTCTTCATAATCATAAAGAAATATTAAATTAAAGATGATGGGACACACCACTCATTGCTTTCTGTTTTGGTTTGTTGTAACAGGAGCTGAACATTGCTAGGTAGTCTCACAGAGAAATTTGGTTCCCATCAGTGTTATCTTATTTAGAAAGAGAAAGTACTGAACAATCCCAGAATTGTTCATCTATATTTTGAAACGAAATGTTCATTTCTGTATTTGATCTTCACATTGTTCACAATGAATTAGCACTGGGATTGTTTTGGAAAGAAGTTAGTGCATTGGGACACTAATCAGAAAAACTGTAATCATATAATCACGAGCAAGTAGGAAAAGCATAAACATACCTGTACCAGAAACCTGATCTAAGAGAAAATAAATCTAAACAGGGTAGAAATACAGAACACATGAGCATAGCATGATTGTGTGGAAAGGATGATATTTGCATAGTACATCCATATCTGAGGTAGATATATAAACATTTTCACTTTTTCAGTTCAGTGAAAGAAATTGGTATTGACAATATTTTGCAAATTGTATTACTTTAATGCTTTTTTGTTTATTTTTTCATCAAATTTGTATTGTCATCATTTGAATTGAATAACTAGGTTGTATTTCAAAGAAAAAAATTGTTTAAAGTATAAAGAAATCATAAAATGATTCTTGTTTCCATTTAAGCATGTAAAAGTGAAATGTGTCTTCAATTTCTAAAACTCCACTTGATTCTTCTTTTGATTTTTTTCTGCTCAATTAAAGAAGAATAACTCTCCTTTTGTATGGAATACAGATTTGCCTTTCAATGTGCAGTAGTGAAACAAAAATAGATGAGAACATTCTGGCTAGTTGTGCATGGAAAAAAAGTGAAATTTTATTTCACACAAGACTGTAGCCAATATACCATTGGTTCTTATCAATTTTATTTTCAGTTTCCGTTCCATCCAATAAAAATATTTTATGTATAAAAAATTGATTATAATGCAATTTACAGATCTGATAGTCTTTATAAGTTTTAGTTCCAATAAAGTTCTAAGTACAAAAATAGTTGAAAGACATCATTATTTTCTACTGGAGACCATCAATAAACAGGCTTATGTTTATATGATATTGCACAAGTAGTACAAACACCAGCTTTAAACATACTGAATATTAGGAAAGCTTTCATGCCATTGAAAGTTACATAAAAATGAACTATATTTATAGAATTGATTTTTAAATTTCTATCCACATAGTCTTTTCCATCAGAGGGTATTAAACTATTTGGTGAAATTAATTAAACTATGTGACATACATGTTATATATTTCACATTAAATATCTTGTCTCCTTTGCAAGGATATATGCTTAAGTGTAAAGAAATGATAAGTGCAGTGATATGATGTAAGGAAGTGTTATGTAGGCTTCTCTGATGAGAAAGCTATATAAACTGGTTAGGATGCCAAAATCAGATACAATCTGTAAGACCAATCTATTCTAGCAGTGTGGCTGCTGACCTGGTTTTTTTGTGGGGTTTTTTTGGTGGTTTTGTTGTTTGTATTTATATATTTTTTTTAATTTTTCATTTTTTATTACACTTTTAAATGGGTTAGCTCTGATACAGTTCTGCATTGTGCCAGGCAGACAAAATATAAGTGATATTTTGAAGCCAGGGCAGAATTCAACTTCTGTTTCTTTTGGACAGAAGTAATGGCATGCAGACAGAAGCAGATGTGCACTAGGAGATAGACATTTACAAAACTAAATGTATTAGCACTGGAATGATACTGGCTTCTCCAAATGATATCTGACTGACATTGTTTAATGCCAACATAGTAAAATCTGACACTGCGGAGGAGGTAAAAACACAAACAAAAGACATTTTTAGCATAAACTGAAAACTCTCTCATACTGGTTCATTTTAATTAAAAGTTAAATCTATTCTTTTGTAATTTTTTTTAAAAAAGTCATTAAAGTGGCCATAAGGTTATTTTTGTTATATTTCACTTAAAAGTATATATTTTTGCCTAAATTCTGGTGCCTGTCCAGATGCTGCTGTTATCATTTTGGAATCTGCAGCTTAGAGTTTTCCAGTACAATCTTTTTGTCTTTGTTTAAATAGGTCAAAATTTGAGAAATCTGGATGCTTAATTCCAGTCTCAGATAATTCATAGTGCAAAAATGTAAAGTTCTTAAGATAAATATTATTGTGGAAATGCTGAAAAACTTTTATCTGGTACTGTAAAGACGGATTCTGTAATCAGAATTAGGTTAACTACACTTTATCCTTCCTTATTATAACTGGTTTCCTCAAGTTAAGACAATAAAGTGATGCTACCAATATACATGCAATTGATCTTCACTGCTTTAATATAATTAGCTCTTAATTCTCTCATTAGGTCCTCTGGATCTGTTTAAATTTTGAAAGTGATTCAAAGAGATGCCTTAATTGTTATTGTACACAGTTTAACGCATGCTGCATAGAATCTCAGCAGTGAACACCTACAAGTTCCCCCTCTGCCTTTTTTGTCTGTGTCTGTATTCAATTTCCATGTTTCTAACAACCAAGCATGCAGTCTCAACAGACCCTCAAAGCAGGTTAATTGTTGCTCCATTATAGCTTTCATACATCCTGGACTTGGCATTTGGCTGATTTACATGAAGGAAACTTTTTTTTTTTTGTCTCTTTTTCTCTTTTTCAGTGTCTTGGTATATAAAATTGACAATATTGTTGTCTTATGTCTATTAGGATTTGATCCTATATGCTTTAGCAATAGCCTTCTTCATACAAACTTGTGTTAGAAACGAGGAATCAAGAGACCTAGTGAGCACATTGACTAATACTAAGCAAATTGGCTGAAAAAAATCTGTCCAATATTTGGTAACATCATATATAGTGTGTGTAGTGTAGTTCTGCATCATAGCAGTCACCATATAGAAAGCCTCCTATTTTTTTGCTGGGCTTGTTCTCTGTTTATTTACCCTGCAAATGAAGGACACACCCATTGTATCAAACTAGCTGTGTTTCCCCTGTAGTTAATAGTTTTGAGAACTTGCAAGCATACGTCTTGTATGCAGATGTTGGCTATTAATAGAGTAAGAAAAGACATTGCTGTTATGTGGAGTGATGCAGGGCTACGATATACTAATGTGTGCATTCATTGAAAAACAGGAAGAGGATAAAAAAAACAAAATAGAAGATTTCAGAGAAAAATTGTCTCAAATATTTATTCAGAACAAAAGAGGGGTAGAATAATGCAGTAATCTTAAACTTTTATTAAACCTTTTCCTCCTGTGAATATCGGGACAGGGCAGCTAAAATACGTTGAGCGGCAAAACAGCCTAGTTATGAATCTAGAGCTGAAAGTAGGAGGCCCTGGAGTTCCACAAAATATGCAGCAGAGCTTTCTGGAAGTCACACACTACACAATGTTGCTCTTCCAATGTCCCACCTCATGAAACGTCATGCAACCATGCAGCTTCCCAAGGCCATATATCAGAGAAATTCATAAAACTGGCAGTACTTTTCATGAGAACAACTTGCTTTTGACAAAAAGGAATTTTTTTTCAGAAAAGAAATCAATTATGTTTTTTGTCTGCAATTTTCTGATGAAATCTGCCCATAGATAGGGTGAAAAATCTGTCTTCTATTAATGTCAAAGCATTGAGTTTTAGCCTTCTTTTACTTCTGTGGTGTGATTTTCAGATATAAATGATTCTCAGAATTTCCGGAGGACTTAAGAATTATCATGGATCTATCTTATGCCTTCTCATGTATCCAGCAGGGACCAAGACCACATCCTTCAGCAGAACACCACAAATGATAGCTGTTACTTATGATTACATGTAGCCATACTTCATTAAGGTTAAGTCTGATAACTAAAGATCATTAATATCTGTACAAGCATCCAATACAATCTTATAACAACTATGACCTTTGTAGTTTCCTGGGAAGATGTAACAAAGCAAACTCTCATTTTGAGTTAAAAATGTTTCTTTTAGAGGCTTTGATTTTTACTCTTTTTAATTTTAGTGTGGCCTGTTGTTCTTGTATCACAAACTATTGAATTCAGCAGCACCTGAAACAGCTCTGTAAATTCCATGCCTGTTTCTTTTGCCAACTCTTCATTACTTAAATTTCTAATATCCACTTTTCTGGAAATAAGAGGATAGATCAATTAAATTTTTTACAATACCAGTTATTAAAGGATATGTTATGAATTGGTTATTTTTTATTTCTAAGTACTTACAGTAAACTTGGGATTTACTTGAAATTATATTAAGAGATACTATAGAAGTTTGCATGTCTTTTTTTTTTAAATTGTCTTTTCCATTTCGAAAGTAATAATGATTATTCTCAAAAAGTCTGTGTTAGTACATATCACCTCATGTCACAAGAAAACATCATCATTAGTCTGAACAGCTTGGAATAAAGCCCCAGGAAACTAAATTCATATGATACTACTAAGCTAGAAAAAAATGATTCAGAGAATGCAACCTAAATCACCTGGACTAATTCAAGTTTTACGTTTTTAGCTATGAGGCTGAACTGAGCCAAAATGCTATCAGTTCCCATAGAAATTACATGCTCATGTGTGAATTTTTAATAGCAACCATTGTCATGCAAGTTCAGAAACACTTGGAAGATCTGGTTTAGTGGTGAGCCCTCTGGTAATTACAATAACAAATAAAGAGGTCACATACTGAACACTAAAGTAACTACAATGAATGAATCTATTAAAATAGATATATTTTGAAGTATAAAAGGAGCTATTAAGATGTAAAGAGAAGAAAAAAGTAAAACAGAAGTGTAAGGAAAAGGTTATAAAACTACATTGGGAGCATAAAACCCAGATTCAATATTATACAAATGTTGTAAGGGGCGATTTTCATTTATTTTAGAGAATTTCCAATTAAAATTTTACTGGAAAGAAAATCCTTGGCATTAATTAGTTCTTCTAAGAGAAAGATAATCTCCAATAATTAAGGGGTTAGAATTAATCCTTTTTAAAGAGAGAACATCCACCTTGTTCACATTAAATTGTCTTCTGAACATTTTTTAAAAGGAAAGAAATTGTTCAATAGGTACATGTTCTGTCGAAAACCATAAAATGGAGGAATTTACAAATTCAATTTTCTTTGCAATGACTTGAAATATGCTACATCAGATTATCTTTATTATTATCTACCATAACATACAGTGTAAACAGCCTGTATTTATACTCATGGCTATTGTAAAATTGCTGTGCTGTTGTGTTGGCACTTAGAAATATCAGTTTTCAAGCATTTCTATAATGTCAGTATATAGAATGTCTTATAGGAAATGCAATCTATGTTTTAGATCAGTACCATGGGAGGTTAATAAACTTTTCCAGTAAGTCTTTCCTCTTCACTTTTCAGATGCCACCCTCACAATACTGTGAACTTGCCTCAGTGTGAAATGCATGAAATGAAACTGAAAACGCGGAAAACTCTGAGTTACACACTTTAAAATTATTTCACCTTGTATAGTTTCAGCATTGCATTTATGTCTTCCAGTTCCCTGTCAGAAGCTACCATATACAGCAACTACTAAGTCAGATGCTAAGTTTAAAGATAAGATATAAAAATTTGGAAATACGACTGTTACAAGCATGTGTGCTCTCTGGTGAAAAACAAGAACTTGAATAAATTCACTTGAACAGGCAAATGCCAGAACATGCCTTGAAATTAATTAGGATGATGATGAGCAGCCTGATTGCTGGACACTGGTTTTGTATTTTCTTTGCAGATTTTCACAAATCAGTGAAACAGCTAGCAGAGAGCAAGAAAACACATGCAGCAGCAAATCAGTCTTTGTAAAAAACCTGTAAGGATGAACAGTAGCATTGGAAAGGTAGATAATGCTGAGGATGATCAGACACCCCTTCCAGACAGGAAACAGAAGTTTCTTGTCAAAAAATAATTGTCATTATTAGATTCTAAAATGACTATCAATAGATGATTTGGTGATATAATGGCAAGGGTCAGATAAAAGGATGGCAAGGGTCAGATATTTGAAATTTAGGATGGAAGATATTATCCCTCTATTTTGAAGAAGAATTACGGGGTTTTTTCTATGTGTTTTTTTTCATTCTTTCTTTTCTTTTTTCCCTTCTTTTCCATAAACTCCAGATTCTGGAATATCTGAATTAATCTGATTATCTAATTAATCTAGACTCTGTGTGGTAATGGCCACAGATTCTTTTTCAAGGCAAAGAAATGCTTAACTAGAATTGGATTTTAATACTGTCCCTGCCCAGCTCCGTGGGGTCCCGCGTGCCCCCACAGCAGCACGGGTGGGTTCAGTGTTACAGTCGGGAGCAAAGAGCTGAGAAGGGCATTTGCGTGCGTTCCCACAGGAGCATTTATTGCTGCTACACTGTCCAAGGGTGCAGAGGCAAATAGGAACGTGACCCCAAAACTCACACTTTTATCCGGGGGCGGGGAAAAGGCAGCACCAGGGAACGGGGACCAATGGGGAACCTCTGGGGGAGTGACGAGGGGCAGAGGCTGACAGGCAACCCGGGAATCCAAACTGGGGTAGATGAACATAACAGACCAATGCAGCCTGGGGGAAGCCTTTCTGGTCACCCGAACGTAAAGTGGTTCTTGTGGCACTAGGGACTTGTCTTACTGAAAACTCTCTGTCCCTTGTAATGTCACTGGCCACCACAGGATTTTGTGCTGTTATGTTACCTCTTACATTAGATTTAGGTGAGGTAATGAATAGGTCAGCAAGTAAACTTAGCCCATCCCTCTATTTGCATTTTACTTCAGAATACATCACATTGATTTAATTTGGATTCCTCGTGGGACTATAGTAGTCTAGTCTGAATGTGCCTCAATTAGGAAGATAAAATCCTGATTCCCAGAACCCTCCTTACCTATGTTATATATTCATTACATAACCTTTCTTGCTTCTTCTTTCAGTCACAGTATATTACCTATGCTCACGGGCAAACTCCAAACTCTAAATAGTCCCACTGGAATGTGGAAGTATTTTGGGTAAACTAGTCTCCTTTTCTTTGCCTTCTGAAAATTAAAACAGCAAAGTATGCGTGAAATCTGCTTAATTCAGGCGTCAAATAGCAGGTCTCTGCATTTAAAACATGGCTTGTTTCTTCATATTTCTTTCTGATTTCTGCATCCTTTCCTGGCAGACATTAATCTTCCCCTCTTTAACACAGAATACTGAAGGAAGGAAGGGGCACCAATTAAGACTCTGTTGTCTCGGTAAGGACAGGCAATTTCTTCACTAATTGAATTAAAGATTGTGGAGGGCAGCCATTTGCCTTTAATCCAAATTTGTTTCTGTAATTAATAAAATATGTCTCTGATGCTGAAAAGTTACAATCATAAACTTAACTAATATTTGACCTCAAGGAAAGATCATTTTTTCTAACACATGAACAAATGTATTTTCAGCAAAGTATATTCAGTAATAAGAGCAACTATGGGCTAGGGGATTTGTTTATGTGTAAGACAATATTTTCTTAAAAAGAAAGAAGATTACACTAGATGGTGGTATAAACCCTCATAAATGGATAATGTTCTCACAGAGAGAAACAGCAAATGTAATGCCTAAAGGACACCACTGGATAGATAATGTAGTGTATAAAAAGTGAACCTATGCCTTGATACAAACTTTACATTGTGTTTGGATGCTGGTACATATGAGGAATCTGAGGATATAGTTTTCTTTTATTTTACAGCCATATAAAAGTGAAAATAAAAATATTCCTTTTTTTATTATTGTTCTATTTTTCCTTTGTATTTTGTTATAAAACTAGAATCACAACTGAGCATGTTCACTAGCATCCCAACCCTCCTACACATTTTTAGTTGCCCATATGGAGGTGTCAGATATAATCTGAAAAATGGGATTAGTATCAACGTTCACAGTTATTACTCTTGTGGCAACCATTTTACAGAGAAGACAGCACAGTTCACCATGTACCAGTGTGTTATTGTCACAGGAGGTGCAGAAAACAGTATGTTTATGCAGCTTCTAAAGTGATACTTTAACTGCGGGATAGAATCACTGGCAGTGTTTAAGGAATAAAATAGTCTCCAACCCAGTTACCTATCCTTTTGTTTTCTTGTCATTTTACCAAATTTTAAATCTATTTCCTGAGATCTAAAACATTTTCCAATAAACCTGTAGAGAAACATGATGCAGTCTTTGTCAGAAACATTTACAAAGTGTCTCTTTTCACTTTTCACTTCTGTTGATTCCAAGTTAACAAGATTCTTAATTTTATGCCCAAGATTCTTGACTTTAATATGTCAAGTTGATGATTTAGGTTTAGCACAGAGTACAAAAGATCATAACTCATTTTTATGAAAACATTGGAATGTAGATTACATGATGCACATTTATTTATTTTAACTCACATTATTTAAGAAAACCAATTCATTTCATATTTAATTAAATGAGGAACACATATTTAAAAATAAGCTGAAGACTTCAAATGAAAACTCTAAAGATTAGCACTGAATGTTCATACTCTAAATTTTCTTCATGAATATTCAATTAAATGGCACAAACTCCACAAGCTCACAGTTTTCCTGCTTTCCAAAGGTCTCTAAAAATAAAAGACCTAATTTGCTAAAATAATAGTTGGAGGTTTATGCTGGAATAATATTAAAGATGCCAAGAGTATTACACTGGTATTTTATTGGGGTAAAGTCATGGTGATTTAGGACTGAAAAATTTTAAAACTTATTGATTTTGTTTCTCTAAGAGAAAGGTCTAAACATCTGAAGAAATAACTCAGTAAAAGACCTCAAGACATGCAGAGTCACACACCCAAGCCCTGACAGCTTGCTTGGAAGCCTCTTGCTATGTAGTACAGCACTCTTCTTTGTATTTTCATTCTTTGCAGTGCTAGTTTCACCCTATATTCCTTCATGACAATGTCCAGCATTTGCAGTATAAAAAATTTAATTCAAAGAAAGGAAGAAATGAATTCAGAAACATAACTAAAGGGAGAAAAAAAGAAACATAAAATTTAAAAAATTGACCCACAGAATACAGTTACTGGAAAACAGAGGTTTAATTTCTTAGCCAGTGTAAATCAGCACAGCTTCCCTGGCATGAACAGATCATTGCCAGTAAACCCAAGAGTTGGGAAAAAAGACAAAAAGGTTATTATGGCGGAAATGAAAGGATTAGAACAATAGAAAATTCAGAAACATCCTTTATTTTATTGCATACACATCTGTGCTTCTTAAATATATGGGTGTGCATTTGAAACCAGATGTAAAGTTTAGATTTAGTGTTTTTTTACATTTTTAGCGTTTGGATAACTTAAAAACACATGGTCCAAGTGGAGAACTATCAGTGTTTTTAAAAATGTGGAAAATTCTTGAAGAACATACTTCTCAGAGAAAGGCAAAGTGGAATAAAAGTGCTGTAAAAAATATCCACCTCTGCACTGATAAATCAAAACATGATCGTATGCTGGCAGGAATAGCAGTGTCATATCATTTCCAACTGTTGCATACTCGATCTGAATTCTGGTCAGAAAGCTGCAGTAGGTTGCTATTCTGGCAGAATATGCCCATTATGTGTCTCAGTATTCAACATGAGATAGGCATCAAAGACCAAAGAGTTGATGAGAGCATGAAATAAAGGGTTTCCTATATTTCCATGTGAAATGTTTACCATTCTCATTGTAGGGAAGACAACTTGGATAAAATAGGCAAGCCACTCTTATGTGATTAATAAATATAACAGCAAATTACGTCCACTCATTCTGGAAACAATTTTTATTTCTTTCTAAGATGTGAAAAATCACAGGATCACAGAATATCCTGAACTGGAAGGGACCTGCAAGGACCACTGAAGTCCAACTTCTGGCACTACCCAGGACAGCCCAAGGAACCACACCATGTGCTGAGTTCATTGTCCAAATGTTTCTTGAACTCAGACAGACTTGCTGTGACCACTTCCCTGGGAAGCCTGTTCTATGCACAGCCACTCTCTGGCTGAAGAACCTTTTCCTAATACCAGCCTAAACACCCACTGACACAACTTCAGGCCATTCCCTTGGATCACCGGAGAGAAGAGGTCAGTGTTTGCCCCTACTCTTGCCCCCATGAGGAAGTATAACTGCAATGAGGTCTCCCCTCAGTCTCCTCCAGACTGAACAGACCAAGTGACCTCACCGCTCCTCATATGACTGCCTCTCTAGGCCTTCACCATCCTCCCAATCACCTCCTTTGGATGCTTTCTAATAGGTTTACATCTTATGTTGCAGTGCCCAAAACTGCTCACAAGACTCAAGATGAGGTCGCAGAGCAGAGCAGGACAATCCCTCCCTTGCCCAGCTGGCAATGCTGTGCCTGATGCACCCCCAGGACATGCCTTACTCCTGGCTGCCAGGGTGTGGCGATCTGTTTACCCACTGCTTTTCTGATCCTATATTCCCCCCCCCCCCCCCCCCACTTTCCCTTGCCCTAGACCTGGCCACTCCCTGAGGTTCTCCCTATTGGTTCCTGTACCCCAACTCTGCCCATCTACCTCCCTTGAGCCCCTGAGAAAAACCCCCTGCGCACGGATAGCAAGGTATCTCTGTGTCTGGGGATCGCAGGGACAAGATGTGATTAAAGTCCTCTCAGACCCTCATGGAGAGGCCCTTCTCACCTCCTTTGCCATCCCCGTGTTGTAAGGCTGATAGCTGGCCGGAGCAAAACTGCGGAGCAGTCCGAAATGGACTATGGGATAGCGACCGGGTCGCATTGCCCTAAGCAGCCCTGCTGAGCTTTCAGGAAAGCTACAGCTGCTAAACTAAACCTAGTGATTACAACATCAGGGCACTGCTGACTCATCTCCAACTTTCCGTCAACCAGTACTCCCAGATCCCTTTTGCAGCACTGCTCTCCAGCCTCTCATTCCCCAGTCTGTCTGTACATCCAGGGTTGCCCCATCACAGGCAGAGAAATTGTCACTTGTCTTTGTTAAGCTTCTTACAGCTGGTGGTTGCCCAGACTTCTAATTTGTCCAGGTCTCGCTGCAGGGCCTCTCTGCCTTCAAAAGAGTCAACAGCTTCTCCAAATTTACTATGGTCTGTAAACTTACTTAGTAACCCTTCAAGTCCTCCATTTGGGTTGTTAAATGAAGGCGTTGAAGAGAACTAGCCCTGAGATAGAGCCCTGCATAAGCGCACTAGTGACAAGTGCCAGCCTGATGTAACCCCATTTATCTTAACCCTTTGTGCCAGTTGTTCACCCATTACATTAAGTACTTATCCCAAAAATGCCTGTTTTCTCAAGTACGTGCATCCAATATAGGTAACAAATTAAAAATATATAAGAAGACTCTCAGCCTGACTGCAGTGCCCCTTACATTTCTTACGTGATCTGTTTCCAGTTATGACACTTAAACAAAAATCTCTTATTTATTTAGAAAGCAGTGTTCTTAATTTTCATACAAACGTGCATGTAGAGATGTTAATCTTCAGTATTCTTTCTTCTCTGAAATTACTGAAGTACATTTGGCATGACAGCCTTGTAGTGTCTGTGTGTTGGTGGTACCAGCAATAACAACATTTATGAATATAGATACTTCTGTTCTCTGCGTCTTCAGGATTTATATGTGTGCTTGTTAGGAAGTAATTGCAGTCCTTGCACAGGTTTTATTGTGTTCTTATTTATTCTCACACAAACTATTGGTATTGAAACATTTGCTGTTCTTTTTTTCTGTTCAGTTCTTGTGTGAAAAAAACTTACTAGTTTTATCCACCTTATCTGTGATAATCCCAGGAGTAACACAGAAACTGAGGAAACTTTCACCTAGCTGGTCTTCAGCATCCTCATGAGGGGAAGTGGAGGGGCAAGTATGATCTCTTTGCTCTTGTGACCACTGACACAACTGGAGGAAACAGCATGAAGCTGAGTTAGGGGAGGTTTAGGTTGGATATCAGGAAAAAGAGTTTCACCCAGAGGGTTGCTGAGCATTGGAACAGGCTCCCCAGGGAAGTGCTCACACCACCAGCCCTGGCACAGTTCAAGAAGAGATTGGACAATGCTCTCAAACACATGGGGTGACTCCTGGGGTGTCCTGCACAGGGACAGGGTTTGCACTCTATGATCCTGATGAGTCCCTATCAATCAGCATACTCTATGATTCTACATGCCGTGCTCAGTGTTCCATCACTCTTTCTAGCCCTTGGCTCCAACATTCTTTGATCCATATTGACTTAGATACAAAAAAAGATGTAAAATATCTTCATTCAGTCTGTGGATAAGCAGTTAAATTCTTTTCTCAAGAAGGGAGAGATTGGGTCTCAAAGACTTCTGGCCTATGGAAAAAAATATTAAAACAGGAGTCCTATTTGCAAAGTGAATATTTTATCCAACATATTGATATGCAAAAATTGTGAGACTATAGTTGTGATGCAGTGTACTGGATTCAGAATATAGATCTTCAGAACACTTGTAAGGATATTAAGCAGGTTGAAGTTAATCTCATATTGACAATAAACAACACTGCTAAAGCAGAAGATTAATTCCTGGATAGTATTTGCTCCTGCTACTCAATCCCCAAGGCTAGTTTACCTTTTAAATATAGGTATTGTAGATGAATATCTTGGTATTCAGCAATAAAATTCACCAAAATCCTATTTTAAGGAAACAAAGTAAAATTTCTGCATATAATTTCTGTTGCCTGTTTTACCAGTGTTCTGCTAAGTTGCTCTCTGCTATCTTTTCATATTTTCTCTGCAGACAGGTTAAAAAAAAATGATTCAGTGCTGTTTTCTGTGAAACATCCAGTTCAAATTATTTCCAACCTTGATGCTACTGTGATAAAATTCTTTATTGCTTTTTTGTGGTTTTTACTTAGAACAGGATGCTTCCACATTTAGTGAGGCTTTGCCAAAGCCACATGTGTCTCTTGGCTGGTTGGACAGTAGAAAATAGAAAGATCCATCAATCAAAAGAATTGAGAAAAGCAACTCATGTTGAAGATTTTCAATTTGTTTCCATTTTCATTTTGATCTAAGTTAGACCACTTAGTGTGGTGTTCTGGCCCACTGGATGCTGTTTGATCACTTGGACTACAGTCAGTACATTCCTGTGTGTGCTTGGAGTTTTGCTTGTTTGCCAAATGCATCACTACAGTCTATTAGACCTTGAACTCATGCTGGGCACAGCAACGTGGCCTGACAGTGACTGTTGATGAGTGCAATGTACGTGCTGCACATGTATATTAAATTTATGTACTTACTATTTGTTCACCCTTACTTTTCTTTCCCTAATGCGTTTCTTACATCATGCAGTGCAATGGAAACATGTGTCCAACTTGTAGCAGCAGATACAAGAAATCAAGTGATGCCAGACTGTATTTTTAAATAATGAAGGATACAATAACAATATTATAAACACATTACACAAATCAGTGTTTCATCAGTGTCTTGAATATATCGTTCTCTATAGCTTTTAAGGCAGTTGTAAGCTACTTATATTTGTCACACTCTTATTACCTCTGTTATATCTTTTTACTATCATGACCCCAATTAACTTATGAAGTAGGAATAATTGTTTTTTTCTAAATGAATAAAAATCTGGAAGTAACAAATATTTTCAGTATTAAGACAATGAAACTGTTTGTCTACAGCTATTTTTTATGACTAAAAAATTCACTAGCAATGACTGTGAAAACATATCTGAGCAAAGCTGAGATTCAGCTCTTTCTAAATTCATACAAATTCTACTTTTACACAGCCAGAAATACCAAAGATCTAATGCAACCTACTGAAAGAGTAATACTCTCTCATGTCATACTAAAAGCACAGCTGCATTTTGCTTTCATGCAACCATAATCCAAGTTGCAAAACATTTCAAACACGGGGATAAAATACAATTCCTGCCATGATTAACTTGTTTTTTATGCATATGCAGTCATAAGAGGTAGATAAATAAAAAATCTCTGAGACAATATTGTCTAAATCAATATGCAGTAGGAATGGGTACATCAGCAAATGGATACCAACATTTTTCATGAGCATCATGATGTAGAATTTTAAGGGGAGAGATGAAATATGGTAACAGCTGCTCTGAAAATATTTCTGAGAAACTCCTCCCATGTCTGAGAGGTAGCATGAAGCTTTTTTGAAAATATAACAAATAGTGGCACATCCACTTGAGATATGAGGTGACATTTTATCATAAATAAGATATGGTAGCTGGCTGTTTCAAGGTTGTTAAGGTCCTCGAAAATGAAGGAAAGTGGATTATGCTTCATTGTAAAGAGATGAAGAAGTACAAGTAGCTGATGGAAAAATTTTAAAAGGGAGGGCAAAAGCCAGGAGAAAGTAAATGGATGAATAAGTGGGTCAAGACTTAACAGTGGATGTCAAAACAAGGAGAAAATGTTGTTTTAACTGAAAAGCAGGATGTATCTAGACAAGATCTTTAGCTCTATAATTTGCAAAAAACTACACCTAAACAAGTGCAAACAAAATTAGGCTCTGAAGAGCCAGAGTGATATCAAAGTCAAAAAATGGCACTTAAAAGTGAGCCCTGTCATGGCACTGTATTAGCAGTTCTTTAGAGCCCCTGCTGGGACTGTTACCAAGAGATGATGTAATGGGAGTGACTTTCATTTGTCAGGTAAGAAAGTTGTACTGAAACAATGAGCAGTGAAAGGCTAATTTGATTGTAAATTGTTCTTGTGCATCACATTTTCTGTAGAAAAAGGCCTTGTAAGAACAAAAGTAAGGAATTGGAAATGGAGGATGGAAGGAAAAAGACCACTTCCTGCTCTTTGAAAGACTAACTTTTTTACACAGGTGAAGAGTGACCAGGAAAGGAGAGTCAAGAAACAAAAATCAAGCAAGTTTTCAGAAGGATCTTGGTTAACAGCATTGAAGGCAGTTGATCAGTCAGGGAGCATAAAAGGGGCATAATTGTGTTGAATTTAGCTAGGTTTCAAACCTGTAAGAAGAATATCCTTGTGTCAAATTAATAAGTGATTACATAGCATTAGTCCTTCTTAAATTCTCTTGCTCTGTTTTTAGTAACACACCTGGAATGCATAACTGAAAGGAAATACTGTTGCCATACAGAGGTTTTAGAAGTTATTATTAATAGTTTTGTTTTGGTTAACTTTCCATTTCTACCTTCATTACTCTTTCAGGATGCTAAATTATCCTGTGATATCACACAATAAAGCCAGAATTTTCCTTGCCTCTTTTTTTAATTTGTATTTGAAAACAGGGATTTGAATTTGGGTCTTTTGATTCCAGCAAAATACAGTTCAGTTGTACTCAATGATGTTAAATGTCTTTTCTCACTTTAATTGTTCTATGATTCTATGTAATTTGTTTTAAAATTTTACAACAATTTCCAAAAATTATACAAAAGAGACAGAAAATTATTTCCAGTGCCTGTTTTTGGAGTAGTGGGTCCACAGCAGGCCCACTAATGATACTATCTCTTTCTTTAAAGTCAACAAAATCTCATCTTTAGAAAAAGCTCTGGAGGATTGACCTATAACTGACTATTACCTACAGCTAGCTGACTATTCAAGGAAACTATCTGCAACATGAAATAGAAAGAAAATTTTCAGCAGAACTTTTAGGAAAAAGCAGTCTTTTGGACAAGATCCCATAGGAAAATATGCTTCTCTGGCTGTATAAGCTTTTATTTCCTATGCAATGCAATAAGCATCCAGAAACAGTCAGAAGTCTTTAGAAACAAAACAAAACAATAGAACTTTAATGTACTGCTGAAATACTAGAAGTGCAGAGATACTTTCATAGTACCAGTTCCTAGGGGTTTTGGGTGGGTTATTTTTGCATTACCTGCAAAACAAAAGGTCATAGTACAGATTTCTTTAGATTTTTATGTGTCTAGAGTGTAATTTTAGTAGAATTTGCAGTAGGACTGATAAACCTAGATTAAATGGTAGTCTGGCATTCAAGCTACTGGAGTGTCTTTATTAACTATTGTCAGAAATCTGGTCTGTGGTATTTTCTTTGGTTACAGATCTCATAACTGCTATGTTTGTTACCTCAAAAACCAAAATACTGTAAGTTTTCATGCATCTTTCACTTCTGTATTTCAATACTATTGAAATACAGCAGCTAGTCCAGAATACATATGCTCATCTCTTATTTAAATTTTTTTTTCTAGAAAAACTTACTCTGTGATTCTGCCCCTGATGCCTTTTC
This sequence comes from Corvus hawaiiensis, assembly GCF_020740725.1. Classification (NCBI taxonomy): domain Eukaryota; kingdom Metazoa; phylum Chordata; class Aves; order Passeriformes; family Corvidae; genus Corvus; species Corvus hawaiiensis. Next base: position 18,949,219 of record NC_063218.1, read on the forward strand.
ATTTCCCGGTAAAAATGATCATGAGGCATGTAAATGTTTGAGTCCTACATACCTGGACATCCATCCTTCTCAGACATTGTACCAGTAAGGATTGCTCTTCTAATTTTCCCTTTGGATCCTCCTGTCCAGTGGAAAATGTCCATGGCAGGAGGGTTGGAACTAGATGATTTTTAAGGTCCTTTCCAACCCACCCCATTCTATGATTTTATTAAAAGTCCATTGTAAAATGGCCAGTATTGACCAATTTTATATTTCTTCTTCAATATAAATATTTTCCCCCCTCAAAAAAGCAGATTGGGAGCAACGATTTTCCATGTATCTATCACTTTATCTTTCAGCTGTCCCTCTAGGCAATGACTTCTTTTCTGTGCCACTTTGAAGTGCAAATTGTTGATGTTAAAAAGCAACCACAAGTGTACTTCTCAAACAGCAGCTGTCCTCTTCTCAGATAAAGTTTGATCCTGGACAGGCTGTCATGCTAAATTCCAAAACAAAAATCACATTTCATGAGAAAGAATGCTAAATCTACAAATCTAGAATTGCAGATAAATACTTGCTGAGTGCCAGCTGTATTAAACAGTTTATACAATTCAGGCACTATTTAGCTGAGCAAAAATCAAGTACAATGGCATTGACATAGCTTGTTAAGGTGGAAATTTCAGGTGACTTTCCAGAGAGCTATTACAGAGAGAATGTTGGATGCAACTAAAAAGTGAACTTCGCTGCCTGGTAATGGCATTGAATCTATTATATTATAGTGATAAAACATTTGCAAGAACATAAAATACTGCATTAAATTAGGAGAAAGGACCCTAAGTAAACCTCTAGAAGGAAATATGAAAAAATCTCCAAAACAAACCACTGAAATTTTAAGCCCTAATACCAGTTTCAAGAAGTGCAAACAAACATGACAATTCCATTTGCATTTCCGGTGATTCTCTCATTCCTCGTACTCTTATTGTGCCAAATGCTTTGACAGGTTCAGTTTTCAGGTTCTATCTAATAACATCTAGTCGACATATGTGTTTATTCCTTTTTCCTGTGTTAGTTGCTGTGGACTGGAACGATTGTACTGAAATGTCTAAGGAACAGAAGAAATGGAAGATTTCCAGATTCTCTGTCAATCAGCTTTTTTTTAATTACCATCATTTTTAAAACATTGTTCCCTAATAGACTATGGCAGTTGAACTAAATGGAAATACAATACAGATAAAGAGGCCAGCAACAAGCTTCTCACAAAGAAAAGTTTTAAAGGTGATGTATCTGAACAGCAAATATCATGGCTCAATGCACTACCTGCAATGCTAGTGCAACTCTGTGGATCATTAAATATAGAATATATTTGTGTCTATTTTTTTAGTCTTCATTCTTTTTGAGAACCTCTGTAACAGTGCTCTCACACTGTGATTAACCCTTTCTCCTGCTTGTGCCTTTTCCTGCATTCTAAATAACCCATGGAGAGATAATCAGTGTCCTGATTAGAAGATAAGCAAATATATGTATAGGAGTGGGACCAATGTCAGTTGCAATTAAGAAAACCACAAATTGCCATCTCATTTAAAATTTCTCAGTTGTACTTGTTATCTGAAAATTACTCCCCTCAAATAGTCTTTTAATGTCACAGAATCATGGTTGGGATTGCAAGGTATGTCTGGTGATTATCTATTTCAACTCCCCTGCTAAAGCAGGTTCATCCAGAGTAGGTGGCACAGGATCATGACCAAGCAGATTTTTAATATCTTCAGAGAAAAGTTAGTTTCCATAGTTACTTCTAAAATTCGACCCAAATGAATTCACTGTGTCTATCTATCTATCTGTCTATCTGTCTAATATTTGTGAAATTTTACACTAGCTTCTTTGACATTTTGAAATCTGCACAACTTTAGTCCTGCAAAGGAGTGTTTTATTAATGTTGATTCAGAATCAGCCACAGATGAAGGCTCAATTCAGAACTGTGTTACTGTAGCAAGAGGTTAGTCCAGTCCTAGTCGTTATTGATCTTCTTTCTTAAAGAAAGGATGGTTATGCACTCTCATAAACCTGGAAAAGAGACAAAACTCATGTTAACGTTGCATGCGCACAGAGAATACGGTGCGTTTTCCCTGTGGTTCACTGGTATTTACTTGTGATATTTTTTCTTCTGTTAGAAAGATAAAGAATTAATTTAATAGCACTTATTGTGAGATGATAAAAATTGTTTTACCTTAATTTTGAGATGTTTACCCTGAGAAATATAAAAAATGTTACACCTTATATTACAATCCTCTGCATATTTTCCCCAATTTTTTGCTTATGCATCTTAAATAGGACATTATAGAAAGAGAAAAAGAAAAAGAAGAAAAAGAAAAAGAAAAAGGAAAAGGGAAAAGAAAAGAAATAGGAGTCAATATATCTCTATATAAAGGGTTATACAAATATCCTGGTACGTGGAAGAAGTGCGAGTAAGACTGGAATGTTCTGAAAATATGGAAATAAAGGAAGGTCAAAGGAACTGTTTTAGTCTTAGTTGGAGTAAAAAGAATCATAGCAAAGATTTTTTTCTGCAGTTAGGCTCTATTTTATCTTACTGCACTATGTATATTTTAATGTTAGAACATTGTCTCACATGGCCCAGGAATATAAAACCTAAAATTAACCTTTTTGTGATAAAGAGTTGCCAATGATATTATGTATGTACATGTTGAAACCTCGTCAAATGTTTCACCACCAGGGATGTCTTTTTCCCAGAAGGATTTAAGTAATATTAATAGAGCAAGATAAATTCTTCATTGTTCTATAACATGCTCTGGTGAAACTCTTCAGGCTGCCAAACCAATGCTGAATGTGTGGGAAAACTGTGTTTTTGAAAGCAATACACAACAGTAATCAAGAACAAAGAATGCTTTTACTTACATGCAGTTGGGGAGTGCGCTCAGAATAAGCATGAACATTCTGCAAAACCAAGGAGAAGTCCTCATTTTATTACCTCTCCTATATCCTTGGCTGGACAGACTCTGCTCCAGATTGTCAGATTGCATCAAACATTACAGCTTCAGTAATGGCAAAGTTCATTAGAAGGACACTTCACCAGACTATTAAAGGAGCCCCTTCTGCAGCAGATTGTTTCTTTGCTGGTCAGGAAAATGGATTCCCCACAGCACAGCTTTTAGGGGTTAGCCTGTCTGGCAAAGGGAAGAAGTGTGGAAGAATCAAGAAATGTCTGATTACTTATTAATAGCAGTAGACAGCAGGAATTCTTGTTTGCAGGACACATTCTCATTCTAGCTTAGAAAAGATTTTTTTGCAAATACATTTTTCTCTTAAAACATATATTGACAGTCTTGTTCTTATAAAATAAAGATGCCAACATTGTTTTTCAAAACCCTTGTCTGAAATATGTTTAAAGTTAAGATAATAGCTGGTTTGCAGGGCTCAGCTAAAACAAATATTGCATTTTTTATTAAGTTTATTCCCTGTGTATATTTATGCATACATATAGAAACTAAAAATTTAGTACATCATAAATACCTGAGCTGGAAATAGTGCAGTTTGGAATTAAATCAACGCATGTTCATTTTGAACCCACAGGTGAATTAATTAATTAAGTTCAGGAGAATATGAAATCATTTTATTTCATACAAAAAAAGAAAATATTTATATTTCACATAGTAAAATCTACTGTAAATTCTGTAAAAAAATCTCATCATGTTATCAGGTCTATGGATGTGGAAATTATACCTACTTGGTATTATGTGTGGCAATAAAGGTCCAGTTCAGCTTTTAAATAGATGAACACTGTCAGAATAAAGCCTATTAGCTTATGCTAGATATTGATATAATATGCTTTGAAGTTTATAAAAAAAGAAATGAAAAGTGATTAAAAATAATGTCCCAAGCTTAAAGCCTATTTATTGTGTACACTTTTCACATTCACAAGAGCATATATTGCTCCATGAACCAATTATTAGAAGAGAATTTTATTATGAAAGAATAATCATCTGTCTTTATCTGAGGATTGTATATTCAGTATAAAATGAAGTTCACAGCAAAATAAGGTGAGTACTTTTACAACAAGCAGGCATTTGAACATTTTACCTCTCTGCTGGAACTTAAAATTTTGTAAGACTGGGATTTTGTGTGATAATATAAACATCTTAACCAAAAGGGTAAAAAAGACAGATATAAAAAGTCTTAGGGGAAGGAGATTAAGAGTGTGATAATGACACCAGTCCTTTGAGAGACATGATTTCTAGAACACCTGCCTTCATATTCTTCTCTTAGAGGTGGGAAGATGCTTGCCATTATATTAGAAGGTCAGATTATTCAATAGGTAGGTCAGATTTTCACTGATCTTCCTTAAATATTTAAGGTAAATGCATGCAAGCATCTATCTGCATATGCAAACTCACAGATTATAGAAATAATTTCATGAGCATGAATTCTTTTGGGAGTTTTTGTGATAAATCACTTCAAATCACTCCATGTCTAATAACCTGGTTATATTTTTTTCAGGTGTAATTGCTCACTCAACAGCCAACGCCTTAAAACATACCACCTCTTTATTTTGCCATCTTTCCTGCCAAGTAAAGTTGATTTTTCTGAGGTAACTGTCATAAAGACGTGCATACATATGTGTGTATGTGTGTAACCATAGAATATTTTAGGAAGCTATAAGTATTTCATATTAGTATTTCATGTCAGCCTTTTAAAACATTGCTCTCATAGGAGTAGGAAGAGCCAAAATCAAAAACATCTGACTAAATCTGTAAACAATTTAGTTGCCTGCAAATTTTCAATATTTTCAATTTGTAGTATTCAGTAATTTTGTCTGTCTTATTTAACACACATAAAAATAGTTTAGAAAAAGAAATTTAAAATTTACAGTTACATTTACAAATTTTAATAACTTGGAAGAATTTTTCAGTATGGCGGAAAATACAGCAATACATCAAATTAACCAGTATAAATAAGGATCATGGTCTAAAATATTATAAATTAGACTGATCTTATAAAAAGTCCAGCTCATACAAAATCTGGCAGATTATATCTAATAACAATATCTAGTGATAAAAGTACTTGGGAAATTGTCATACTGCAACAGACCACGATTTAAACGTAAGGTCAAATGTACTTAAGTTTATAATGAGATATAATTTCAGTGAGAAAAAACCAAACCAAAACAACAAACAGTGTTTCATTCAACAGAGCGAGAGAACTGTTAAGTGAAAATGCTGCACAAGTCAAAAAGGGATAAATTCTTGTACTATTAAGTATTGATGAAAAGCAGCACCAAGGTAAATATAACATCAGGATTTGTGCCATCCAGGCTTACAAGTACAGTTGAAGAATATATTTCTCTGAGAAATATAATAAAAGGTGTGCTGGTATATAAGAAAATGTGTTTGTCAAATATAACTTTCTGGATAGTGTTCATGTTAGAGAATTTAGAAGATACACAGTAAAAGTTCTCCTTGAACATTAAAAATTGATGATAAAAAGAAGGAAGAAAAAAAGAGAAGATTCAAAAAATATTCTTTGGTATTTGATGAAGACTTTATCCTGCTAAAATGTTTCCTAAGTTTGCGTGGTCAGAATGTTTTCTTTGGCAATGAAAAAGTGCTCTCTGAATTAAAATGACACAACTGCATTGCTTCTACAATAGGCACAGAAGCTTCAGAGCTTACATTTTGGAGTCTGTTAAAAATGTTGAAATATTTCACCTTGAAACGTCTGTATTAATTCTCTTCCTCCATTCCCACTTCTTCCCAAGTGCATTAAAAATTCAAGAAGTTTGAAAGCAGTATTCTTGTGGCTGTGCAAAAGCTTTTATTGGCAGCTTTTGCATTTTCTCTTTAGCAAATGGATTTTTTAAATCTTAATGAACTCTGGATTTGTGACCCACCACATGATTTCTGCTAAAGAAACAAACCATCTGGACAACACTTCTGTGGGTTTGTTTGTATTTATTTAAATTAACAGCAGTGCATGTCATTTTCAACCATAACGAACTCTTTCCATTCAGGTGAATTCTCTGAAGTCTTTAAATTTTATGGCTTGAAGCATTAAAGCTATAGTGAGCACATTGAAACAATTACACCAAAGTAAAGATGATCATAAAACCAAGACTGTGTGCCTCTCATGTGGAAAGCACTCGTGGAAAGCACTCATGGAATGAGAAGGAGAAAGAAGGAGAAGGAAGAGGAGAAAGAGAGAAAGAGAAAGAGAAAGAGAAATATTGAAAGAGGCTGGCCAAGGCAGATGGGTACCAAAATCTGTTACTATATGCAACTGAGCGGAATACAATTTGAGAATACTTTGATGATTTTTCACTTAGAATGAGGGTACTGACACAGAATTAAGAACTGGTAAGGTAGTCCCTGTGGGTACTTCTGTCCTTAATTTGATCTTCAGTTGTGCCACATTCTGAGAGCTTTCCATATGTTAAGCACAGGGATTTAGTATCCCCTGTCATGTTGTCTTGGTTTAAAAGACAAATGTCTGCCAAGGAAGGTGGAAACCTTCCTGGGATGGAAAGACAACCCCTCCCTCCAAATTACTGTGACTTCGAAAATTACAGGGCTTCCAGGCAAAAATATGGGAAAAGGAATAACATTTCTTTTCTAGAATACATATATCTGTGAAACAAGACAAAAAACCAACAAAACAAACAAACAAAACCAAACAATACTAGTATTTTCCCACCCGTCAAGCAGTTCCCCCTTTGGTGTAGCTATGACCACAGCGGGCAGGAGGTGCTGTTGGCTCAGGTGAGGCAGAGGGGCTGCGGTGACTCCTTAGCGGGTTAGGAGGCACTGGTGGCTTGGGCGAGGCAGAGAAGGTGCAGTACATCCCCCACGGCTTAGAGGGAGGGGGTGGGGGTTTTGGTCTCTCCTGCAAACACCCACAGAGACAGTGAGGGTTGCTGGTGGCCGCCTCAGTTGCAGCCCATGGGCAGCTGAGACCCTCCCTCCCTCTTGTAAGCAGCAGGCTGACCAGTGGACAGCAGGGAGGACATCATGGCAGTGCCGAACCCCCAAGCAAGAGAAGTCCAGTACCCAAAACCACAACTGTCTCTCCTCCAAGCAAGGCAAGGGCTGACCCCAGCTAAGACCTAGCAAAATTCCTTCCCCTCCCCAAAACCATTTCAGTGGTATGTCAAGGTACTTGGCTGCTCCTTTTGTCTCTTAATCACTGCACCAAGAAAGCCACCCCCAGCATCCCCCTGACAACAAATGGGAAGAAATTCCCTGAGAAACCTAACCCAGAACAAGTGTCAGATCATTAATATAGGCCTAGCGCATAGCCGAGTGATAATACAGATGTGACCTCAACTACTCAGTTGCTTCTTTTAAGATAATCCACTTTTCTTTTCAGATCTTCTCTTCTTGGCTTCTGCTTTTAATCTTGCTTCTTTCCATTCCCTACATATTCAGAGAAAATCACAACAAACATTCTTTTATTCAGTTATTGGAAGAAATATTTTGCTGCACATAATGCCATACTCTAGCAGTCATAATGCCAAAGCTCACAGGCATTTTTCCACTACTCTATGATCTCAGGAATTGCACTTTTATCTCCACAATATCTGCTAGAAACACTTTTCTCTTGTGTCTTCTATATGTTCACACACAAACAAACATAATGGCTTTTTAATTGCACTGAATTAACTAAGATGGAATAAACTAGAAATGGACATAAACTATGAGGCTTTATTGCAAGTTGTGAGCACATAATTGCAAAATTTTCTGATGTTAAACAGCCCTGTCAAAACCATGTACAAAACCTGCAGTCTTAATTGGTCATGAAAACAGAAATTTATACTGAATACGAATTGTTGTGGTTTGAGTTTTTTCCTCACCATCCATAATCAGACTTTTACATATGGTTTCTATATTTATTTGATGTGCAGAATATACATCATCCATCCAAGCTGACACTTCCGGAGGGGAAGAGAGTTTGCTTGCACTATTGCCTTACAGAAGATGTTGGTCTATTCTGGGTATTTTGATGGCTAAAATGATAGTGTTATAGCTGGGTTGCCTTTGCTGCAGCAATACCTGCTTTTATGCCGTAACACGAAGGACTGGAAGAGTGGAGCCAACCACAGGTGGGAATTCCACTTATTTTTCTCTATGGGCAAATTTCTTTTGTTTTTCCTGCCTAAGGAATTGTTCTGGAGTTCTACATGTGCATCCAGAGGGATGACCAGTTAGGAAGACTTTGCATTTAATGCAGAGAATATATGCAAACAGGCAAACACAATCATGACAAATGGCCTAGGAAAGGGAGTAAACACATCCTAAAATGATTACATCTTTCCCAAATGTTATATAGAAAAAATCCCAACTGCTTAAATTTATTGTTCTTTATTGTAATTTTTTCTCCTTATTGAAGAAAAAAATACCATGCTTTTTTGTTCTGATGCCATGATGATTTTTTGCTTTTTCTTTTATACCCCTTTTATATACCTTTTTATAGCTTTTTGTATTCTTAGTGTTTTTTAGCCTACATTCTTAGACTTATTTTGTTAAGCTAGGAGACTAAGCATCTTAGAAGCTTCATAGCTAGGGATCAGTGTGCCCAGACACCAAGGTCCTCTCTAGAACACATTCTGTAAACCAAGATAGAGCCATCCAGGGGAAGGTTCCTTGGGGAGGGGGGCTCACTCGAGCCTCTCATTGGGGAATCCTTGATAGGTATGCTAATTAGTAAAACCTTTAATGCTATACCCAATCTATTGGGGTGTGCATTGCGGGGTGCATTTTGGTGCATTCCACCTCGACATGGTGCACCTAAGGATCCTTAAAATAAATACTGAAGTAAAACCCCTTTTTCCCTTCTAACTGTGTTTGATTCTTGATTTTAAGACCAGGAAAAGGCATCAGTTCCATTTTCTTTTTGGCCTTCTTTTAGGAGACTAGTCTACCGTATCTATGGGAATAGTTATTCTTAAAAGGGAGCAAGAAAGTACAACACCTACCAATTTTGCAACACAGTAGGGTTAAGCTCCACTCTGGTGTAGATGAGCAGCCACCAAATGAACACAGTAGGATTAGTTCACAAACACAAAGTCTGAGTTTGGCTCCAAGAGATCAGTTTGTTTAGATAGGCTACAGAAAACTCAAATTACTCTACTACAGCCAGAATTTCACTCTTTCAATTCTTCTGTTTATCTACTCCAAGCCTCTGCACATTGAAAAATTCACCTACCTATTCATCAAGTCACATTTCCAAAATAGAAAGGATTCAAATGTTGATCTGTTTTCACGGTTCAAATTATTTCCTAGGCTTCCTGATGCATTTTGTGGCTCAGTTTCGCCATCAAAGGCCATTATAAAAAACAAACTGCCTTACGTTGCAGATGCAACAAGTTCCTTTAAAAATTAGTATTTAGGTACTGTGATTCCTGAGTTTCTAAAGGCAAGGCTTCACTTAACAGATTGGCATCTATTCTCAGTCTTGCATTTTTCTGGTTATTTGACAGGTTAACAACTGTTGTTGAAAATGTCCATAAGTCTGTGTTTTGAAAAAAGATGAAAATTGTTTACTTTCCTCTTCTAGTTCAACAAAAAAAAAGACCATTCAAAACCATTTTTGCTCTACAGAGAGTGAATTAGTCACAAAAAAAGAATAATTAGATGCTTTGAACCATCTGCCTCACATCAAGAGTGGTTTGCTCTGTAGTCTCCACCCGATAATTAGAGCTAGTCCTTCTTTTGCTAGAAAGGTGGTAGATTAGAAAGACCAATTCAAGGCTATACATTTCAGGTGATGGAAAGCTGCTTTCTTTGACCTTGCAGTGGGATATCACATCTTCTCACTGAATTTCCAGTATATCTTCATCCTTTCTCTTTTTTTTTTTTTTTTAGAGCCATCTGCGAGTCAGATCAGATGTACGGAGACTGTTTTGAATTTCTACCCTTGGTGCTCAGATCTCCCATGTAGCATAGGTTAAAACTATGTATTTTGTACTAGATACAGACACCTAGGAATTAGGCACTGACCATTGGCAGTGAATTTTTCATTTTTTCCTCCGCAGCCCTATTTAATATTTGATATATAAAAATAAAGATTTTTGGCAGAAGTACTTTGTTGCTTTGGTAATGCAAATAATAATTTCTTCAGGATTACTAAATATACATGATTCATTTATACAAATAAATGCAACCTCCATATGCATAAAGCTAAAATTTCTTGATGTGTTCCCTAGTGTAGTCTCTACTTCATGCTTCAAATTAACAACCTTTCACATAGTTGCTGCCAATATGCTCAAGGGTTTAAAATGAAAAGATTTTTGTAAACATGGAAACCAGCAGAAATGCTAAGTCCTGAGGTAACAATAGGTTAAAGAAATTAAAGAAATTAATACACTGTATCATAATTTCATGCCCATAACTGCCTTTTTTTTTTTTTTGTGGTTTTAATTAGTTGATTTGACTTCAGTTGATCTTGTCCTTGCACTGAGAATAATAGAATAGAATAGAATAGAATAGAATAGAATATTTGATGGCTGAACTGGTTTTTTGCTAGCTACAGCCTACTCTGCTTTCCCACAGGCATCTTACTTAGGACTTTAGGTCTTGGCCATAAATCCATGATCTGTTTTTCCTTCATAAAAATATGTATTCTAATGATGGGAAGATTTCCTGTCCCACATGAATCCACATTATAGGCCTTTCTCCAGGGAAGATGGGATGCTGAGTGATCTGCAAGCTGAAATGGATGAACTACAACTGTTGAGGAAGGCATGCCAACCTTTTAAGACTACAGCAAGACTTGGAAGGAGCAGAATAGACTTACTCAAAAAAAGCAATCTGAGATTTTGGACATTTAGAGTCTTCCTTTAGGGAGAAGCCATCACAGACTTACAAAATGTAAGCAAGTGTGTATAAGTAAGAAATACAAACCCTGATATATTCAAATTAAATTGCTTATCCTTAGAAAGCCCTGAATCATCTTTACTACTCAAATATATGCTTTAAAATTCTGACTCCTTTTGAACTCACCTTAAAACTTTTACAGTATTTCTGACACTTGAAATGCCTTGAATATAAAAGAATTTTTGTGTAATCAATGATTATTTTGCTGTATGTTTTCTCTGACTTGGGCAAAGATGGGGAAGCGCACTGAAGCTACTGCTTCAGATACCTTGTTGCACTAAACCTATTGTATGATTTCAGAAATAAATGCCAGTTTATTATTTGGATGTCATCACATTTTGCTACAGGGTCAGAACATACAGAGTCCTGCTTTTCTTGTTGCTAAAGAAGGGACCTTGAACAGGGCATGCCCCATGGCTGGAATCATCCCTTTGTCCCACCCCAGCAATGTTCAAGGCCAGGTTGGATGGGGCATTGAGTGACCTGGTCTAGTGAGAGGTGTCCCTGCCTATGACAGGGGGGATTGGAACTAGATGATCTTTAAGATCCCTTGTAATCCAAACAAGTGTGTGATTCTATAATTCTATGATTCAAAGGTAAGACTCTGAGGGTAGGTAAGGTTCCTGGATCTACCTATGGTTCTGAACTAATGAGCTTTCAGAAGAGAGTATACTTTTTCTTTTATTAACTCAGAGTAGATATGGGTTGAAGTGGCTGTAAAACAGCATCAGAGCAGACTAAAAATGATGAGTTGTCTTATGATCTGTATGATCTTTAGCTGTAGTTCTAAATTGAAATAGGATTTAAAGAACAGAAACAAGAGCTCTGACACATTATCAATCATTTTATTCATGGTTTACAAATGTGTATATATGTTATACATTCTCCCTCATAATAAAATGGGTTGCATTGTAAAAAGCCTACTTTTAGTGAGACAAAATCTGCAGTCCAAATGAAGAAACCATCATTGCTTCCTGGCTAAGATATTGGGCTGCAAGTGCAGTGGATCGATAATAAAGTTTCAAAAAATGAAGACTCCTGGTTCCTATCTCTTACCATCCTTCTCTAATAAGAACTCCTGATTAAGAGTTTGACCTAACCTTTCTTACCCATGTGTAAGAAATGAGTATTTCAAGATAAGGACTCCTCCAGTAAAAGATGCTACAAATGGTCTGGGTCAAAATTACTTTGTATCAAATGTGATCATATACAGACATGAAGGTAGACAAAAAAAGATTCTTTGTCCTGAGCATTCCACCCTTTTGGTACGATGGTGAGGCTGTCAGTAACCTATGACCCAGCACACTCACTCAAGTGTCTGTTTTGTTCTTTCTTCATTGCTGACTTCAAGCTGAAACGTTAAATGCTTGCCCAAAATACTGCTGCAGTTACATAAAGCTTTTCAGGAAACATCACTTCACACAGATGTTTAACCTTCAAGCCGTGAAGGGATAGCTCTGCCAGTTGCCAGGCTTGTCAATTAATTTTACATTGACAATCATGCTAATGTAGTTTGACACAGAGAAGTTTTGCAGCCAGCCAGCTACATCACATAAACAAGGTAGATGACTGCAGTTCACTGCAAGATACATCTGAACACACAGGCCATCACAGCATATGTCTCATAAGTAGCACTGCTCAGTTTCATTGCAGCTACCATCCCAGATGATCAGGGGTATTAGTAAAATAATTTTTTTGCTCACCTGAGTACTCTTCCAGTTTATTTTGTAGTCATGTTACCACATATGTGTTCAGGAAATATGAATATGAAATATATCTGAATACTAGGCTTACAATATGAACTGCCAAGCAAGATAACTACTGCTGAGATGTCCCTGAGATAAGTTCTATATACCTGAGGCACCTCATTCAAATTCTGCCAGCAAACTGGAAGTACCTTAGAGAAGAGGGACAAATATTTAGGGTTTGGAAGCAATGATTTATAAGAATACTTTAAATAGGCTGGATATGTGCAACTGGGCACACTAATGAGAAAGGTGTGATGAGGATATGATAATTGGCTAGAATTACCAAAAAATAAAAGCAAACAACAGTAGCTGCAACACGAGAGAATGAAAGTAGATACTAGTTTAAAGTAATAATGTCAGCTACACCAGACTCAAAAAATATTTTACACCAAAGAGAAGCTGTGGACTAGTTGACCCAAGATAAATAAATTGACACTAACTAGAATATTTAGACTAAGGCTGAATACAGCTTCAATCTGGAATCAAACATATATTGGCCAGTGAGTACCTTTAAAGGTGTATGTCCTTCTCTCTATATTCAAATTCTGAGTCTCATTACTGAGAATTATTATTTTTAGGTTTGAATGAGATTGAAAACTGCAGGGTAAAAAGAATTGTTGGAGGTTTTTGGTTTTCTGTTCTCTCTCTTGTCTTATGAAACTGAATTAATTCTAACCAAAATTATCACTTTTAAAAATTATTTGAGCATAGATAAAGCTTTAATTTCCCTTAACAAGTTAAATAACTATGAGTGTAGGGAAATGAGAAATATTTTCCTTTTGTGAGACTGCAGAAAAAAAATCTGAAATTTTAAAACTGACTGTTGTGATGAATATAAATGAGCTTAGTCTAAAACCTATGAATTCAAATTTTAGTCCTTGATGCTTCCTATCAGTAGTATATCTTTATGAGTTTGACTGACAGCTTGATTTTTTCCTGGTTTTTCATGGTCATGTAGTGCAGCTGAGGGTATAAATTACAGTATCTTTTTATGTATATGCTGATTATTATGAAAAAAAAATAAGCAATATGACAGGATAGCACAAAGTCTGGGGTAGTATTGTATGTTCTGCATGCAAGCAAAACTTCTTTATTTCTGCCTGGGCAGACTGTTGTAATCCTTCACCACGTGGACAGTCACTCTATAAGCGTCTTGAAAAATCTGTATTTCATGCTGTAAAACAAAAACATGACTTTTTAAAAAAAATCACTTTACAGCAAGTAGAAAAGTCAGAATTACAATGTAAGCAAGTGGCCCTTTAGCCAGTGGTTAAATAATTGAGATTCCATCAGAACCTGATGCATCGACAATGATAACAACAAGGAACAGGCAGTTACTTACAAAAAGTAAAAACTAAACCATAGATGTTTCTAATGCAAATACTGTTTATATGTGCAAATATATTGTTCCTGCCTCATTTTATCTTGGAGCATAGACCCTCAAGACAGAGACTGTAGTTCTGTTCAGTTTTTATGCATCATTTAATCCAGGGGAAAAGACCTTTCCTAGCCTGTCATCAACAATGTTGAGCAACTAAAAACTGCTGAAACACTTACTGTCTCCATAGATCTCAGTTGTGATAATGACAGCCTCAGCTTTAACTTTTCAATTGTCAAAGCCCCCATCTACAACATAATCCTGAAATGCAGGTTGAGACCATTTATTTATCAATAAAATCCAGCTCTTGTCTTTATCACGTTCATGGTGATGATGATAATAATAATAATAATAGTAACTAATTTAAAATAAACATTCTTTTTTGTTACTCTGTTTTAGAGGAGCAATTATCTTAGTAAAACTATTCTGCAGATTTGGCTGATTGAAAAGCTGCGCTATATCTCAGTCGTCATAAAAATTACCCACGGAGCTTAAATTATCCACAAGCTTTCTTAGAAGTACTAATTAATTAATTAGAAACTATTTAAAATTTATGTAAATAAATAACTCCTTGTCTGAGAATTGTTTGCAAACCATTCTGTATAAATATTATGGTTTTTCACTATGTTTGTGCTAGGCAATGCTGAAGATAAGGGAGCAAAATTAGATGTATTCCCAAACAAAAATTAAAATTTTTGTATTAGGAAAAGATGCCATGAACATTTCTGAAAAAGTAATAGTGATGTTGGGAGAAAATCTATAATTTAGCCATTATTTTAATATAGATGGCAGAGGGACAACCGTGATTGTATTGTAGACATTAAGAGACATAGATATCCCAGCTAAACAAGGCCAACAGCAGAAGTTTGCTGATCAGCAGAGATAAAAGGGTTTAGAGAAGAGATATAATGTAATTGTTTTGTGACAGAGCGTTCAGAAGAGGTAGAAGAATGGAGAATTCAAAATTTTCTGGAAAAGAATAGATGTTCAGAGATGAGGCTGGAGGTAAGATGAAACAGGTCAGAAATTACAACCTGTGCACCTGGAAAAGAAAGCAGAATAGCAGTCACTGAGATATAATCCAATTTTTTATTGATCAATGATATAATAATTGATTATATAATGGTATACTATATTTTCTACTCCCTGAATTCTTTGCTTATATTCACATACAGTCAGGGAGAATGGGCCTTGATTTACTTTGATATTCAAAGAGAAAGATAAACTGTAAAGGCAGAATCTGCATTTTTGTTGATTGGTTGAGCAACTTTCAAGTATTTGTGGTGGAATGCATTATTCAAGAATATTGTTCCTGGTAGAACGCATTTGACAGTATAGTTTTATAATGTGAACACATAAAAAGTTATATCCTTTCAATTAAAATAAATACATTCGGAATATAAATGCACCATCAGGTATTACTTCCTCATCAAGGCTCTTCCAGCTGTCCATTTGGGTGTCCTTTATAATATTCTGTCTTCTCTTGTAGATCAGAGAAGAAGGCTAAATATTTGTAGTTCAGAGCCTCAGACAACTCATAGGATTTCCACACACTAACCGGTAGTGAGCTCTGAGGAGCTTTCAATAATTCTCTGTCCCTTGTAAATAAAGGCAGAATTTGTTGCAAACTTGTGGATTTCTGCCATCTTTTTCAGAGAAGAGAGAAGCTAGGAGTGAATTGATGAGAAGGAAGCAATAAAAGTGAAATGTTTGTTAAGGAAGCTTGGTTTTCCTTTTGTGCTTCTGTTTTTAGGAACAAGCTTTCTACCACATCTTAGAAACTAAACATTAGAATTCAAAACTTTCCCTCCTGGGGTCACTTTCCTTCTCTTTTTTATACTTCTCCTCCTACTGGCAATGAATTTGCTAAGCTCTGCCAGACAGATCTTTAAAACTCTCATCATTCTTAAAAAGAAATCCAGTGTTGGCAAGTTCTGACACTGGACAAACATGTCAACAAACATTGAGAAAGTGCTGCCTCCAAACCACAGAGCACACTAGGGCTGTGTTTACTCAAGCTTGTCGCTACCAGGCTTCATTAAGAGTGATGACATTTTTAAACACCATCTCTGTGGTAGTATGTGATACAAATCAAATCTAGCAGGCACACTAAGGCCTTTGTCTCTGCTCAAGACTTGTACCAACTTATGTTTTTAAAGATATGACAGCATTTTCTGGCTGAAGGAAAAAGACTGCAAGGAACTGAACCTAAACTGAACACAGTGAATAGGAAAGTTCTCTTTTGATGCTGGTGGGTTTAGATTTAAGCATTGTACACCTCTTCTCCCTGCCTTCACACAAAAAAATCTGAAGTTGATATACAGAAGGCACAGAGAGACGTTGTTTAATTCTAGAGTATGGATGTGACCACTAACATTGTTAAATTGCTCCTTGTACTAGTTTGAAAGCAAACCAGTGGGAGATTGCAAGTCAGAATTATAATTTAACAGGAAAATTAAAATAAATGCAATAGTACAAGAACACTGACAGTCAGGATACAACCTGACACCGTTAGTGAGGGTGGTGGTAGCAGTCCAGATGAAGTGGTTCTGTTGAAGCAGTGATCCTGTAGAAGGGTCTGGTCTTCCTCTGAAAGTCCAGTGGTAGCTCTTGTCCTCTGGAAACCCGGTAGGTAAGGGCTACTGTGGTGTTCCAAACCTCAGATTATATCCAGGTAGGAATGCTTGGTTCCTCCCCATGGGCGGAGCATCTCACAATGGGTTGATGTAATTCTATGAGTCATGCGGTGGGTCCTTGATGGCCCATTAGCAGAAATAGCCTCCCCGGAGGGAGTTATCAAGGATGAGTCATGGTAGAACATAGCGAACACTGCCCCACCTTCTTTAACAGCTTGTGAAGATGATAATAGAATACATACTTTTGGTTACATCTGACACTGTAACCTAGGACACTCCTACTGTTAACCAGAAGGGTACTTTCTGAATTTGAGCCTGCCTTTTCAAAACAAAGAAATCTGTCTTTGTCCTGTAACACTATTTTCCATATTTTTCAGCACAAGCACTGCTTTATATGTTTTTCCTTTCATCTTATTGAAAGAAATTCTTATATATGAAGATAAATATGAAGGTCCTGATTATTTCCGTTCAACTTTAAGCACAGATATGCCCAGTATTATGATATTGAAATATCTAATACGTGCATATATGTTGAGCAGCAAGTTGATAGATTCATCCATTAAATGCACACTCAGAGAGACACTTTCAAAGAAGGAGCTATACTGTAAGAGGATGGAGATGACTCACTTTTTCTTTGGCGAAGAGAATTAGACTTTAAGATATATTTGGGACCAAGGTGAAATTAATACAATCCTACAAAGAATAGAATAGAATAGAGTAGAATAGAATAGAATAGAATAGAATAGAATAGAATAGAATAGAATATTTCAGTTGGCAGGGACCTATAACAATCATCTAGTTCAGCTGCCTTACCAATTCAGAGCTGATCAAAAGTTAAAGCATTGTTGTTAAGGGCCTTGGACAAATACTCTTAAGCACTGATAGACACTGTTCACTTTTCTAGGAAGGGTTTGACCCCCTCTTGCAGGGTTTGACTTCTAAATGTCCAGTCTAAACAACCATTCACACAAGTCCTACTCCTATCGCTGGATCCCAGAGAGAGGTCAGCACCTCCCCCTTCACTTCCCTCCTCACAAGGCTGTAGAGAGCAATGAGGTCACCGAGAACATCTCCACACATCAGCCTCCTTTTTTCCAAACCAGACAAATCCAAATTCATTAACTGCTCCTTACAGGACATTCCTTCCAGGCCTGTCACCAGATTTTTTGTCCTCCTCTGGACACATACAAAGAGTTTCACATCCTTCTTAAATTGTGAGGCCCAGAGCTGCACCCAGTACTCAAGGTAAGGCCACACCACAGCTGAGTACAGTGGTGTGGCCTCTCTACTGACCAGCTGCTTGTGCTGGGTTTGATACACCCCAGCACCGAGTTCACCCTCCTGGCTGCCTGGGCACACAGCTGACTCACACTGAGCTGCTGCCAGCCAGCACCCCCAGATCCCTCTCTGCAGGGCTGATCTCCTGCCACTCCTTTCCCAATTCATACTTGTGCCCAGTTTAATATAATAGATAATATAATTATTACTGTATAATATATAAAATATAAAAGATGTAAGTTATAATGTATAAAAAATGCATAAAATATGTATACCTACACTATGTGTCGACTTCTACCTGTTACCACATTATCTCCAAGATACCAATATGCAGGCTTCCATTTACTCGGCTTTGTGAGTAGAATTCTTAAAACATATAGAAGCCTTTTTTTCTGAGCAGCTTTATTACTAGCAGTTCAAAAAATGTTTTCAAGTGAGAGTTTTAAAATAGCTGGAAAAGTTGGAAAAACACTTTCTAAAAGTGAATTACAGAATTTATTACAAGCCCAGAGAAAACAAGTACATTTACAATGTGGAAATTACATAGGCTGGTGTTTTCACACATATGTGCCTCTGGATAAGAGCTTTAATTCCTATTTAGGCACTAAACCAGAACAAGCATGTTTTCAATAGAAGCAAATTATAGCAAGGCAATTATATTGGAAAACACACCAAGATAAAACTCGCCAGCAAGCATACAGTGCATAAAAATAAAAATAGCAACCAATGGCATCTGGATTGACTTGTACTGATTCCCTTTGAAAATATAAAGAAACATCTAAATCCCTAACTTCAGAATTCAGGTATGACTCTGACAAATGCCTTCAACTTGAAGTGTATATTTGACTAGATCTTTATTCAGAAAAGCATAATCTTACATGCTTCTTATTTTCAAATGGATATAAGTATAATTTATATCGTTTGTTACTGACTGATGACCAAAATGCTTAAGCTAAGATACTTGTGACAGAAAATCTATTACCTGTGCATGGTTACATGAAATAACAATTCTCCTATTGAAATATTGCTTCCAAAAGCATGCAGATTGCTGGATAATAGTTAGGAAAGAATTTAAAAATTGTCACTTTATGTAATGTTTGCAAACAATTTGGCTTTGCCTAGATTTCAGTAGGACCAGTGTTTGAATTTTGATGTTACATGAAACATCATTTATCAGTGTTGGTGTTTTTTGCCAAACTGATACAGTAAAACTTTATCCACTATTTGACAATTATGTTCTTACTTTGTAAAGGTCTTTTGGTGTTGGCTTTTGGGTGTTTTGTTGTTGTTTTGAGAGGACTGGGGGGTGTTTGGTCTTGGTTTTTTTTTTCCTAAGTAAACAGGATTCAGTTTTGTAAGACTGTCATTCACTGATGGGATTTACTCCAGTTCTATGTTGTCAGTTGCTTTCATTCTTTTGTTGGTTTTTCTTTCTATACAAAATCGACAGCAGCCAAATGTACCTATTTCAAAAAATGCACTGGAAAGAAACAGCAGGGAAAGGAAAGAAAGTCTCCAAATATTTAGAGACAGAGTAACACTACGAGCAACAATGAAAACTTTATAGGGCTGCACTTTATTAACTATGTCCATTTCAAGCTACTAATAATTAGCTGAGCTCAAAATGATTGCTTAGCATTCAGCAGAGAAGGTAGCATTTCTGCAGAAGGGACTATGTTATCGGAGACTGTTTTTATAAATGCATAGTTTCCTTAATTCCAGTATAATGATCTTTCCTGACTTAGTTATTGTTGTTTTAAGTGGCTAAAATAAGCACTCTTGTTCATGTACTTTCGAATGAAAACATGAGTGTTCATGGCTTTATATTACTGAAGCTTTCCCTTTTTGCCCCTACACACCCCCTTTTTCTTTAGACTACAGTCTCTAGGTATTTTGATAGTTTATACTTTCTTCTCATAGTGAGGTGTTGTAGTAATACAGTTCCTTTGGCAGCTACCAAAATGTGTCACACTGACTGTAACCTTTGAAAAAGGAAATGCTCCATGGAGCTTTGATTATGTAAACAGCATATTCTGTCCTGAAAATGGGGACATTGTGAAAGGAGAAATTATATGAAAGGATGTATGTATTTTTTTTACTTCATTTCTATACTTAGAGGTGCCTCTTTAAGACTTCTGTGCTGTATACTCATATTGCTAAGATAAATTATTACTTTTTCCACGTGTAATGTTATTGTGAGCAGATGCGTAGGAGACATTGGTTACTGTTTTGAACTCAGTTGTTTCCTATGTTGCCAAAGTCAAAGCAGAACAGCTATTCTACAGGGGCTGCGACAGGGAATCTGAACAGAATGGAGTGAGGCACACAAGTAGTTTTTATTTATATTCAGTGTTTGCTAAATTTTGGGTTACATCTATGAAAAACACTGGTATCATAACCAAGAGATTACCAAGCTGGGAAAATCCTTCACAGCAGAATTATATCTCAAGTTTTCCTGCTAATGCTGCAGCTTAAATCTTGCAATACAGACCTTGGATCAAATTAGCATGGGTAAGAATTTTGTTAAATTGCAGAATGTTTTAATTTAAGATGAAATTCTTTTCTTTTTGTAGAAAAGACTGTATGATCTCTGAAGATCTGAAGTCACCACAAGGTGGGAGGATGGAATAACCATCTGCAAAACCCAGATAGTGTTTGGTTCTTCCAGATCATCTCTTACTTAGGACAATTTCCCTATTCAGAAGCCTATTCTAAGGTCAGTGCTGGACCTTGGGCAATTCAAGATTCTTTCAGGATAATTCACTTCAAGTGTATTGTGAATGAGTGCATCCAAGTGTCCCATCAACAACTTTCTAAAAAGATATGGGCTTAGACTTTAATTTATATATATCTTGTGGCATGATAGTTTTTCAATAGGGGACTATAGTTTTTAGTTACTACATTTTCTCCTTCTGCCTTCCTTCACATTTTTGCATACCACAGTTAAGTGGTTTTTGTTGAAGCCTTATTTAGTCTGCTGTTTGTAGGTGGATAATTACAGTTACAGGAGATGATAGACTTTAGTATGATGACATATCATATTAAAGTTTAAAGATTCATTCCTAAGTAGCATTTTAGAATTACTTGGGAGCTAGACCAGGGAAGTGACACATACATACATGAATATGATTTGATTTAAAAAGAAAATTTTCCACAGTTTAAAAGAAATTAATTTTGAATTAAAAATGTTTTCAGAATTAATTTTCCTCCAAAAATATACTGAAAATTGGCAAACTTTGGTTCTCCTAGTTATAAATAACTTTCTGCTCTCACAATCAATGACTGTGTCTAGTCTAAACTGAGTGTTTACTAAGCATTCATCCATCACCAAACAGTGAATTATCCAATTCTTTCCCTTCAACTGTAGAGTGAAATTAAGGTCTTCTAATTTGAAATGGGGTAGCTGCCTGCTCTATTTAATGGAGTCTTAATTGTGATTTTTTTTTTTTTTTTTCAACTGCTAAAGAATCAGGGAGCTCAAAGTGAGTAAATCTGCCTAGGACCAAGATCTTCACACCAGTTTTTAAATATAACTTGGAATAGTTTTTCAAGTGGAACAGTAGAAAACTTTGTATTTCCTAATTAATTTTCTCCCTGAACATATAATTCACAAAACTCCTACATTAGGAATAACCACTTTCTTTAATATCTGCATTTGACTTTTCATGAGTGGCTGATGTCACTGTTTTTGTCATTCAGTTGGCTTGTACAACTATATTGTTCTTAAAATAGCATTCCTTTTGTTCATGGCTACTTATACTTTTATCTTCTACTACAAAATTATCTGCTATTCTTACAAGCTTTCCTGTGAAGTAGCAATGCTGTTATTATTATGTTTTCAAGGTTCTCTATTTGTGACTCCTTCAAACTGAGCTATTCCACTGCAGTTCTTGCATCTTTGTTCCTGTACCAGGCCTTGATTCAGGTTACATTTCACACAGTATATATGACTGCATACATGATGATTTGAAGACTGATTTCAAGCTCTATATTCATTACTGAAATGATTGGGGTATAGATATTTTAAAAAATTAGTTCTATGGTTTTATTTTGAGTCTGTTAACAATTGTGATCTGGTCATAGTCTTTCTTTCCACATCTATATATCAACTTCAAATCTCAGAAAGGGCTAGTAAAAAATCCTCTGTAGAATCCCTAGAAGTAAATGGCCTAAATTCCCAGTTACAACAAAGTATGAAATTTACACTGATTCTCACTGGTGGGATCCTCAGATCCTCCTGTGTCTCTGAGTGTCCAGTCACCCGGCTGGGCCACAGGTCCCTGTGTTTTTTGTTATCCAAAAGGTCAGCAGTTCAAGGTCTCTTGCCTTGGGCTCCCCTCACTCAGAGCTTGACCTGCAGCTCACACTGCAGCTGTACCCTGAGCTACCTGCACTGAATGGATTCCTGAACATTTTGTCAATGTCATATAGAGGCTATGCCAGAATCTACATTTTTAAATTAACCATTCTGACCTTGTGAACTAAGTCTGTTTTGAAGTTTTAAAAAACTAAGATTATACCGTTCAATAATGAATCAGTTCAAAGTGGGGATATGTCTTAATCATTACAATTGCAGAATCATAGTTTTGTGGCAAATAATTGAAAATTATTGGAAGTGAGAGAGAAAAATATCCATATTGTAAAAGATTTTGAAATGTTTTAATTTCAATAGAGTAGTGGTGTGGGGAAAGGGAAAAATCAATAGATATTTTTCAGTCATGTGTGATGTCATTTCTTTCTACAGCAAAGTACCCAGTCACTTCACTGTAGCAGTAGCAGGTTACTGTCCCTCTTTCTTTTTTTTTTTTTTACTAATTGCTCATAATGCAAAGAAGCAAAATCAGAGTACTTTCTAGAAAAACAAAGGTCAGATTTGACAGGCTGCTTCAGAAATTTTAATCCAATATATTGTCAGACATAACTTTTCCACTTTGAATATGACTTTGGGTTTAAAATGGATCATCTGAAAATGTGAATTTGGATTGGATTTCATTTTGAAATTAGGAGCTCTATCCACAGCTTACGATCCTATAAACCACTAGACTAAACTCCACTTCTTACTAATACATTCCAACCTGCAGCCTTATCTTCTTTTTTCTGTAATATATACAATGTCAGCTACCATTTAACCCACTTCCACTATGTTAGTTTTCCTATCATCTCCTTGGTTGTCTTCAGAACTGACACCCATTCACCATTTACCAAACATGATTTACAGTTTCCAGCAGTTCTCTACCTTTATCATCAATTTTTTATCACTGGATCACAGCTGAACCCCAGGGAGGATGTTGTTATATGCAACTGAAATAGATACTGGCTCTGCATTTTCAAAGAACAATGTTGCCCAAATGAAAGTTCTGCCCTGCAAATAATGACTAAAAAAAACCCGCACAACCCAAAGCAACCAAAAAACAAACCAAAAACTAACACTCATTCAGGAAAACTATTTACAATTCAGAAGGGATCTGAACTGTTGTGTGTAGTTAACCTATGTGAAGTGTACCATTAGCAGCACGTTTTCTTAATCAACACAGTGTGGTGGCTTTCAGAATGTAGGAATTGTTATTATTTCCAACATAGAAATTCCCTCCTTTCATTTCTTTCTGAATAGTGTCAGTGACCTTAAGATGTATTCATCTGAATCAGATATGCACATGCATAATATATGATTTCATTTTCTTTATATTGCTTAAAAGATTTCCCAAAAGCCAGGTAAATGAGTATATATATTTTAAAAAACATATACCAACAATAATCTCTGGTTCCCTCACTTCTATGAACTGAGATCTCAAACCAGTTTTTATGTATTAATTAATTAATACTCATACGTAGTCTGTGACATTAGGCAGTGTTATAAGTTCTGGTTTATATCAAGGATGTGATGCTCAAGGTAAAGGAAGGATAGGAAAAGTAATTCTTTTAGTAACAAGTACTACATTAAAACAAGGAATTACCTGAACTAATTATACCATTTCCTTTCCACTTTGACTTTATAATAAGCAATCAATTCTTGTATATAATTTGCTAAGTTCTATATTCATGGTTTCTTAAGAAAGAAAAGAATACAATTTCCTGGGTGAAAGGCCTGACCTGCTGGAATCAGGGAAAAGGGAGAATGGCTGTGATCTGTGACTATGGTCTGAGACCCAAAAATAGGAAACATTTACTCCTAGTAAAGTAGGGGAGGGAAAGAAGTCAGTCCCCATCTTCCTCATACTTTGTAAATTCATCCTGGCTGGAGCAGACTGTGAGACCAAAAGGCTGGAAAGGAGCTATTTGCAGAAGTTCATTGCTATTCAATACCCTTCACTTTTCAAAGCAGGAAGAACCTGGAACACACAAAGAATTTGAAAAGCTGTTGAATTTTAGGAACTTAATATGCTTTTTTGATATTTCTGGCTCAAATGTAATGACAATTTTCAGAATAACTTTTTTTCCCCACTTTTCTCAAAACTATTCATAGATTCCAGAAAGGCTGCACCTCTTTCTCAGAAATTTTTAATATTTAATTAAACTTTTCAGAAAAGTAAGGAAGGTGGTTAGCAGAATTGCTACCTTGGGCCTATTTAGGGACCTTGTTGAGAGACTCCCTTGGCAGGCAGTCCTGAAGGGCAAAGGAGTGCAGGAAGGCTTTAAGAAGGAAATCTTAAAGGTTCAGAAGTAGGCTGTACCCTTAAGTCAAAAGATGAACCAGTGGGGAAGAAGACTGGCCTGACTGAACAGGGGGCTTTGTCTGGAACTCAGGAGAAAAAGAGAGTTTACAGCATTTGGAGGAAGGGGCAGGCAACTCAGAGGACTACAAGGATGTTTTGAGGCTATTCAGGGAGAATATTAGAAGAGACAAAGCCCAGCTAGAACTTAATTGGGTTACTGCCACAAAAGACAATAAAAATATTTCTATACATGCATTATCAACAAAAGGAAAGCTAAGGAGAATCTCCATCCTTTATTGGATGCAGGGGAGAAACATAGTTACAAAAGATGAGGAAAAGGCTGAGTTACTCAAAACTTTTTTTGCCTCAGTCTTTAATAACAAGAACAGTGGTTTTCTGGGCACCCTTCCCTCTGTTCTAGAGGATAGAGATGAGGAGCAGAATGAAGCAGTCCAAGGGAAAATGGTCCATGACCTGTGACACCACTACGACTTGAACAAGTCCATGGGGACTGATGAATCCACTCAAGACTACTTGGAAGATGGCAGAAGTGCTCACTGAGCCACTCTATCATTTATCAGGCGTCCTGACCAGGGAGCATCCAGATGACTGGATATTAGCAAATGTGACACCCATCCATAAGAAGGAGGATCTCGGGAACTACATGCCTGTCAGTCTGATGTGGCGCCAGGGTCATGGAGCAAGTCATCTTGAGTGCATCACAGGACAAACAGGGTATTAGATCCAGCCAGCATGGGTTTATGAAAGGCAGGTCCTGCTTGACCAGCCTGATCTCCTTTGTGACAAGGTGATCCGCTCAGTAGATGAGGGAAAGGCTGTGGATGTTGTTTACCTGGACATCAATAAAGCCTTTGACACTGTTTCCCACAGCATTCTCCTGGATAAACTGGCTGCTCCTGGCCTGGATGGGTGCACTTATTGCTGGGTAGAAAACCGGCAGGAGGGCTGAGCTCAGAGAGTGGTGGTGAAGGGAGCTGCATCCAGCTGGCAGACAGTCATGGCTGAACATGAGCCAGTGTGTGCCCAGATGGCCAAGAAGGCCAATGACATCCTGGCCTGTATCAGCAATTGTGTGGCCAGTTGCACCAGGGCAGTTATCATCTCCCTGTACTTGGCACTGGTGAGGCCACACCTCAAATCCTGTGTTCAGTTCTGGGCCACTCACTACAAGACAGACATTGAGGTGCTGGAGCATGTTCAGAGAAGGACAACATAGATGAGGAAGGGTCTGGAGCACAAGTCTGA
Organism: Corvus hawaiiensis; assembly: GCF_020740725.1. NCBI lineage: Eukaryota > Metazoa > Chordata > Aves > Passeriformes > Corvidae > Corvus > Corvus hawaiiensis. The sequence continues at coordinate 18,975,037 of NC_063218.1, forward strand.
TGAGGAGCAGTTGAAGGAGCTGGGATTGTTTAGCCTGGAAGAAGGGAGGCTCAGACAGGAGCTTGTTGCTCTCTACAACTACCTGCAAGGAGATTATAGCCAGGTGGGGATCAGTCTCTTGTCCCAAATAACAAGCAACAGGACAAGAGAAAATGGCCTCAAGTTGCACCTAGGGATGTTTCGAGTGGATATTAGGAAAAATTTCTTCACTGATAGAATGGTCAGACATTGCAACCGGCTGCCAAGTGAAGTGGTTGAATCACTGTACCTGGGAATAGTTGAAAGACAAGTAGATGCAACAGTTAGGGACATGGTTTAGTGGTAGTCTAAATCATGAGTAAGTTTAATGTCTGGACCTGGTGATCTAACCGGTCTTTTCCAACCTATGATTCTGTGATTATCAGTTCAAGGAGCTTACCATGAAATTATCACCAAAATGCAGAATGGAAGCTGAATTACATTGTCCAGCTTTGCAAGTTTGCTGCTCACAAGTAATTTTTCCATTCATTCTGAAGAACCTTAGAAACTGAAATTGCACCAAAATATGCAGGAGTTCTTAAGCCATCTAAGTTTTTTTGAAAATCCATTCAAAAGTGTTAAATATCCTTTGAACGTTTTGATTGGAAAAAATGAATCTCAAATTTTTCCACCGCAGTAGAATTTTAGTAACATATATTTATCTACTACCCTGGAAATTCCATCAGGTGCCTGAAAAAATATATATATAATGTTTTTTCCTTGTTGCTTTTCAGATGTAAGAGCAAGCTGGTTTTAAAAATATATTTCTTTGTTTTAAGTCTCCTAGAACATTTTTTTTAGACTTCAGCAATTCCAGTTCAGGAAATATGGGATTAAGACTTTCTGGGGTGCTCCTGTCCCCTAATTTCTGTGCTTCCTTCCCCCTCCAACTCTGTCTACAGCTAATCTATAATAAAGGTTAATTTTGAAAAGCGAGCTCCATAGTATTTACACAATGAAGTCAAACTCTGAATGAAACACACTTGTAAAAACAACAGCAGCCTTTTCCTTGTGCAATATAGGATGTGGTCAATCATTTGGCAATTCAGTTTTGGCACATCATGAACTATTTATTTGTTAAGGCAAGTTCTTGAGATTGCAGAAACTCTGGGAGGTTTTTTCCTTTCTTTTCTTCTTTTTTGGTCCTTTTTATTTCCTCCACTGGAAACTATTAAATTTGCAGAGCCTGATGTTTATTTCACACTGAAACATGCACTATTGTATCAATAAATATTTAATGGCACTGGAGTTCAGTAGATATAGCCTCATATGTTTCTTTTAAAAGGTGTTTTATAACCTGGTGAATGCACTGTGGTCAACAGAGCAAGAAAAAGCAAACTAAAACCAAAAACTTTCCACTAGAAGATGACACAGGGTTCAGTTTCAGCTTGAAGAGGGTGTGGAGGAAACAAGTAACCATATATTTTTCTGAGTCTCTCAGTCCTGGCAGTGCTCAGACAATTCCATTTGAGATAAACATCAGGGGCATTACATAGATCATAAAAGCATTTGAGCTGAGAAAGACAAGTGCTAGAAAAGATAAAGTTCTAAAAATGGACTTTCTCCAACAGACCTTGAAAAAAAAGAGAGGTAAATCCATTTTGCCCTGAACTGCTGCACCTTCTATGATAGATTTGCTGTGACATGTTCATGCTTAGTCTGTAAGACTGGTTTAAATGCTCATGCAAAGTGTTTTCAAGTATTTCTGGACAAACATTTGTTAACATTAAATTTTAAATACTATGTTAAATTATTTAAACATATCTGCCAAACTGTTAGCATGCACTTTACCTAATACTGCACTTGAAACTACCTGGAATCACTTTGGCAGGCTAGGACCAAGCTATAGCAGCGCAAAAATCCTTCACTGATACGTAATAACAAAAATTACATTATTGATATTCTCTCGCTTATATTTGATTCATATTCCAAACATCTACAGCTCTACCAACTGTCTGAACAGACTTGGAAACTAAATTTTACTTTATCCAGTTTTAAGTGATAACTTAAAATGTCCAAGTAGAATAGAATTTCTTGTAAAAACATTGAAGATTTCTTAACTGATTATCTATTTCTAAACTAATCTGCAAGTCATAGGTGTAATTTGATAAATCTGAAAAGCTGTTTATATTTTTTTAAGAAATCTCATGGATTTGTAAGTAAACACCATCTACAGTGAATTCGGGCAAAACTCACAAAAAGCTTGTAATTTGTAAACGACATCAGAAATCTCTACAAACATGATGAATAAGATCAATGAATCAGTATCTTGTAGGCAGTGTTGTTCTCTCATTTATGGTTAAGACTCAGCAGCTATCAAACTTACTCAATAACTTAGTTATAAACTAAATAATTTAAGAGTAATTCAGGAATCTTTGAGGATATTACCTCTGCCTCAGTGGAATTGTTCAGCAAAAAAATCATGTACTGTTGTTGCCTGAAAGATGCTTGGTTCAAGATAATAGAAAGAATAAAAATAGCAAGAGGTCAAACAACCTGCTACCCTGATGGGAAATGACAGAGCTGAAAAATGAAGGCTAGGTAAGAATAATAAAAAAGTTGGTGAAAACCATGGTGCCAGAATAAAAGGAAAACCTATATGCTTGTGATGGGTTTTCTGAGCTCTTGTGTTCTTTACTTCATGGAGTTTTAAATGTAGGACAACAAAAATTGCCTGAACTTAAGTTTCTACCACCCAGTCAGAGACCACATATGTATATCAATAAGTAGGAATCACAAATATACAGAAAAAGCACACATTTACAGTTAGGACCAGCGTTCTCTCAGTGACACGTATGTATCAAGAATACTGTCATATATCAGGAAAATCTCAGTTACAAGCATGTATTGAGTCTGGCATATCTGAATTCCCAGGCCTTTAGAGATTTTAGCTAAGTACTTTACATAATTTGGGTGTTGAAAATTGTAGATTGCTTTGAAGTGCTTTGAGCTGAATACGAGTTACAGAGCTTGGGGCATTAAACTCTTTCTGAGCACTAGAAATATGGCCCAGAAAATGGCCTCTTAATAAAAGAAGTGGTTTCCCTATCTCTATTTCATACTTTCCTCAGATCCTCTATTCATCATCACAGACAAAGATCTGTCTTTTTCTCCCAGCATTATTGTAGTGCAAACTTAAACTTGGAAGCCAAAAGATGTGGAATAATTTGCAGCGATGAGTAGTGTCTTCTGGGAAAAGAAAAAGAAGATACCAAAAGTTATACATACCTGCACTTCTTATTTTACCTATAATTTCAGGGTCTTCCTTGACATATTTTTTAATAATTCTGCTATTTATTCAATTTTATTGTAGAAATCTGCTTTATCTTGATATCATCAGGAAACAGTAAGTGGTTCCTGAATCTTTAAATCATAATAAATATGATCTTCCTAAAAAATACTTGAATATTGCTTTGTCTCCCTTTTACTTTATTTAAAGAATGGAATCAGGATCCACTGTGATTGTACAAAACTATACTGAAGAAGCCCAAACATGGTTGTTAAACAGCAGTCAACATCTGTCTGTGATGTATAGAAATGAAGCTAAAGAAATTAGTTCCCATTAGTATTTGTAGACTGAAATAACTGAGTTAAACATCCCTGTACATTCCACTGCTATGAGAAGAAGTTATTTGCATACTCATATATGAAAGGTACGCTTTCAAGAAGGCTGAGAACTGGGGCCCATGAAAAAAAGACTATTTTGTTGCCAGAATGAATTGTTTTATCACGAAAATTATACCATTTCAGTTCCCATTCAAAGCAACGGCTTTAAGTAACTTGACACAAAGAAGACTTTTCTTGGATGTAACAGAGTTTTATCTTCTTTAATTTGCAATGTTTGCAATTGAAAATCAGACAAAATGAGTTTGAGTTCTTTGGTTCCCACTGACTACACTGAGGGAATGTTATATCTCACGGGAAGCCATCAGAACCAGCACCTCACATGACTGAACTCTATGACTTTTATGGCTTTCACAGAGAGATTTATCCAGTTTTTCTGGCTTTGGTTTTAGCTGAAAGCAAATGCTGCTATTTTCAGTGTATTTCTGAACAGAATGAGAATGTGAAATAGCGTAAATCATTCAAGGAAACTTTTACCCACAGGATTGCTAGAAACTTTAAACCAGAAGCTTGGGTTTGTTTTGGTAAGCATCTGCACTGAATCTCTGAACCTTTGAAGATTAACCTGTTGCAATGAAGTTTGTGTGTGTGTTTTTACATGATAGTAAGAGAGAAAAAAAAGACATTCTCTTAAATGTGTGCCTCACTGGCCACATTAGGTACCTATAACTTTCTCTTGAGAAAGATACCCAGTGGGCCAAATGTTAAAAGACTAAAACTTTGAAGCTCTGCAAGCAGAAGACTAGTTCCAGTTCTGTATGTGTTCAGAGTTATTTCTGATGTCTATAATAATTATCTCTTTTGACTGTACCGAAGTATTTGTTATTGTCATTAAATTTAGCCATGATTTTTTGCACATTTTTCCTTAGTAGGTGCTTTAGAATGCTTTAGAAGAAAAAAGGTAGGAAGAACATCTACAGTGGTGGTGGCAAGATATCTCTGCATGGTGTGGCTGCCTTGAAAACATGTAAATTCAGTATTTCAAGTGAAGACTGTTACTTGGACTTTTCCAATGAAATAGAAGCATGGAGTAAGAAAAAAAATATATCTAGTAGAGAATAGAATGTAGATCCGGAAATGATATGAAGGAAACAACAGTGCTGAGATTTCAACACGTTGTGTCTGCATGAGAGGAGACACTGACACGTAGAGGAGAACTCAGCAAAATGTGTGAGCATCCTATTTCACTCATATCTGACAGCACAATGTGAGTATAGCAATACCGCAGTGGTAAGAGATCATTTTTCTCATTCTGATGAGTAGGCCACATCAGTGTCTTTCTTTATTCTCTAACTACATGACACTTTGGTTCATAAATTTGTATTCTTACTCTCAATGAGATTTCTACAAACCTTTTTCTCAAGCGAGCTCTATTCTCCAGCTCTCTCATAATCACTGAAAGTACAACATAGAGCTGCTGCAATTTTCTGTCTCCCTCTTGGCCTGGTGAATAAATCATCTTTAATTCTTGACATTGAATTCTTCTCTCCCATGCCATACTTGCTTTGCAAAACTTGAATTTGAACTTGAAGTCTTTTCCACAGATTTTGCCCTTGGATTCATCTTGATCTGATTACCCTTATTTTCTTTTGTTCCTATTTTTTTAGCTGTCATTTCCATAAATTAAAAAGTTTAGGTTGAGAGATACATAAATATTATTGAAAATGACAATAATACAAATTACCAGGTTATACTATTACCAGAACTGTTTCTGGGATATCCAGAATTTTAGTGGATTGGGTAAGGTTCTACCAAAAAATTTTGTCTTTAGCCAAAATTGATTTGAAATCAAATGAGACACAAGGGGCTGAGAAGACCTCATTTAAGTCATATCATGATATAAGAAGAGCAGGATTTCTTCAGTGCTTGCTGTTTCAGCCGTAGCAGATACTGTGTAGGATAAAGGAAAACAACATATCAGGAGGGTGAGGAGAAAAAAACAACTGGAAGGAATAAGCATTTCCAAAGCCATATGAGTAATTTGGGCAAGGTCTTCTTTTAGTTACAATTAGAAGAAATCTCTCACTTTTAATAGACACCACCAGTTAGTCCTGGACTTTAGCAATGGAGGAGATTTCTTCTTCAGTTTTTTGTAACAGTATCTTTCAAGCCAGAGAAAACACTGGAAAAGATCAAGACATAAAGCAAAAGTTATTTTGCAAACTCTTACTCAGAAAGACACACTAAATTAGAATGTTTTATGTCTCAATTTGAAACTGTTCTCAATATCTTGTCTTTCACTTAATTTAGAACCAGGGTTATCTTTTTTTGGTTTGGTTTGGTTTTTTTGATAATGAGGAGTTTGGCTTAAGTCAGTTGTACCAGTATGGACCTAGACTTTGATCCACCAGCTGACATAATGCAAATTAGCAGCTATATCTTCTGTCTATCAATACAGTGATGAATAGTTTCCAGTCAAATGTGGTTTTTAAAAACATTTTGTGTCAAAAAAGCTTGGTAGGATAAATTGCATAAGCTGATTGCTCTTCCCAGAAATGAGCCACCTTAGATACCCTGATTATTTCCAAAGAATTTGTCTTTTATATTACCTAGTTCTATTGATTCTTTGATATAAGAATATAAACATTTGTGAAAAAGTAGAGGTGAACAGCAGCTTGGTTCTTCTCAGTGTTAGATGTAATTGGTCACTGCGTGTCTGTGAAATTGTCTAGAATTTGGAGCATATGGTAGATCTTACATTACGTTGATGATGATAATGATGATGATCCCCAGCATCTGGAATCCCAGACCTCTCCCTCTGCTCTTGGGATACGCACCTGGAAAGCAAAAGTTTTCAGATCTCATGCTGCATAACTGCGTGACAGATGCTGCCATTACTATATTGCTTGGGTTTATTTGAGTGGAATGGAGAGAGGGCAGGGGAAGGGTTAAAATGAGTGAAAAATGGGCCCGTTCCTTTGGATAGCTGCATAAATCTCAAATAGGCTGTGGAGCTGCCTGTGTCTTCTTGATCTTATTAGAAAGAATGTGTGTGGGCAGGAAAAGATGAGACTGGGATTTCTTGCAGCAGTGCTCTCTGGAGGATCACAAATCTGGTCATTTAAAACTGATTTATTTGGATTTATTGCACTAGTATTCTACAGTTCCAATTTGTCTTTGCTCCTTTCATATTATTCTTGACCCCTTGATGAAACACCCACGTTAGTCCAGATAGTTCTCTTTAAGAATTCAAGTAAACCTTCTTTATTAATTTAAAAATTCTGTTGTTCTTTCTTTTTTTTACCTTTTTTGTCAATGTTTATTTTCCTAGAACTTTTTCTCATACTCTTTCCCTTTCAGCTATTGATGTATAATTTCTCCAGAGACATCAATAATGACGGAAGAAATTACACTGTCACTTTGAAGAGGAATATTTTACATTTTGTTGTGGGTCTCAAAGTACTTTTATAACAAATGGTCTAAGCATTATAGTTTCCCTATGCATCCAGGAAATATTACTATCTTCATTGTACAGATAAAGCAGAGACGGAAACTGACCTATCCAGGGTAACGCTACAAGCCAGAGAAAACATTCTGAATATTAGCAAAAAATCCAGACAGTTGGTCTCAGAAGCTAGCCAGGAGACCATACTCTTTTAATTTAAATTTCCACATCACTGTGGCAAAACATTGCAGCAGAACCAGTCATTTGTTGCTTTGCTTATGAGAGAAAAGAAAGGGGAAGGGAAGGGAAGGGAAGGGAAGGGAAGGGAAGGGAAGGGAAGGGAAGGGAAGGGAAGGGAAGGGAAGGGAAACAGGTAGACACAGTAATAGAATAAAACAGTAAAAAAATCTCACTATTTAATAATAATATGAAGCCAGAAGAGGGATTGGGAGCAAATACTGAGGCTATTTAATTATTACTGTGAATTCTTTCATTTATGTTTTCTTGTTGTTGGTAAGGAAGGTAGTGCTTTATCATTGTCCAAAGCAGGCATATAAATTGCACCTACAAATTATTGGTACATGTGGAAGTGCCATCTTTGCAGAGTAGGTTTGCAACAATGGGGGTTAGCCCTTGCCTCCTGTTAGAATCAGCAGGTGGAACATTGCTGCCATGCTGTCACAGATGATGGCAGCTCACCCATCTTGCTTCCTCTCTCCATGCCTTGTTTGTATGAATGGTGAATCAGCCAGCTACCTCAAGCTTAAGAGATGCAGGCAAATTGACTGAAAATTATCATAACAATAGTTATGATTTGTCCTTTGTGTTAAGCAACTTTCTTAGAACTTGCTATCGTTTTTAGACATCAAAATCTTCCTATGGAGGCCCTTCAGCAGGACCACAATTCTGCTAAAGGTGACAGGGGGTGATGGAAAAAATTGTGGTGTTGAGAAACAAGCCTAAGAGTTAGAACGAAAAATTACACAACTGTGTAAAGGAAAAGGCCAATCCAGGAAGAAGACAGATAAGAATTACTATAAATACGTTCAGCCCACAACTTTCCTGGTCAGAAGAAGACATTGTCTTGTCCTTTGATGCTAAAAGTTAATGTTTGCATTTAATTTATAGACAAAACTCTTTATTCATTTTAGGTAGGCACCAATTGCCAAAGGATTCCCTCTCTATATTTTACTTCTGGCTCCAAAATGCATTTTAGTAGTCCATAAATTAAGCTTATGAAAGATCTTCAAGCTTCAAATTCACTGGGGGTGGTAGGAAGGGTAGAAATTTTGAGCTGGATCACAGAATTTATTGCTACTATGATTCAGAATGCTGCTGCCACTTATAAGGGGTAAAGAGTGGGGAAAGCCCTACTTTTTCATACAATTTTAGTAGCACAGCAGGATTTTGTAAAAAATCAACAGTCTTTAGAAGTATAAACATAAACAGTTTGAAAGACTTACCAGATTCTGAAAGTGGGAGCTTGAGAGTCTTGCTATACTTTCTACTCTTTCCTTAAGATGACAAAATTATTTCAAAATCTGATTTTTCATTTAAAAAAATCAGAATGTTCTTAGTTTTTTCTCTCTCTATCTTTTTTCCTTTTTGTGTGTGTGTTTGGAATTTTTTAAACCAGTTTTTCATTTTATTCCTTTTAGAATACCTTTTTTCAAGCTTTAGTTCACTACAGTGTTGGCTTGAAACCAGGCCAGTTTCAAAATGAAGGGTTTGACTATTGTTAGGTCAAGCTGAGAGTTTTACAAATAAAACATGTGTCCACATGTAAATAAGGTGACAAATATTACACAGGAAATCTGAGATCATTTGGGCATAAGCCCTCAGCCTATTACCTAAGAAAAAAACATTGGTGCAACTTGGCTCACTTTGAGCTTTAGTTGCACAAGCTTTGTGCATGTCTAGGCTACACATACCAAGCATGTAATTGTGTTAGGTCAACGTAGTATGTTGTGTTGTAATTTCTGATGCTTTGATTACAAGCTTTTGTGAATCATTTTCCACTTCTGCTTTGGACACCAGAGGATCCCACTGCAGTTTAGGCACAGGACCATTTGTACCTGGAGTATGACAATTCCCCCAGCGGGAGCTGGACTGTAGAGCCAGACCCACGGGAACAGGCAGCACTTAATCTCATTGCCATCTAGTGGCAGCCACACTGAGTCCTCCGATTCCAGCTTCCAAGGTCTATTTTTGTAGTTTCCATCTGACTCCTGTGAAACCTATCATTGCTCTTTGCTAACAGAGGAAAACAACCCAGGTAATTAGGCTGAGCTAGAACTGTGGTCTGACTCATTCCAGCTGACTTCCTTTACTAAATTACATTTTGACTACATTTCTGTAGAGTGTGTAATGTTGGTTCCAGTGGTTCCTGAAACAATTACCAATATAGTTTATGAAACAGATAAAAAGTAATACAGGACACAGACACCAGTAGTAAAAACAAAGCTTTGGGATTCAGTGGCTTTGGTTCTCTTCCTGCATTGATAAATAGTATGACCTTGGTAAATCATACAAATATTTTGATCCTAATTATCCCTTTCTAAAATTTGGCTCAGTTTACTTATTAGTTTAGGAGGCATTTCTGAGGTTTAATTTAAAATGCCATGGTAAGCACTTTTAAATACTGAAAATTAAAGATGCTAGACAAATATGGAGTATTGCTATCTATAGCATTATTTGCTGCTGTGATGCATTTCCCAATTTATTGATGGACTGTAATTGCACACCTCTCTCAGATACTATCCAGAATAAATCTTTCCAACATAGCAGGAAGGTACACAGAGTATTTGTGTTTTCCAGTCATGAAACTTCTTCCATTGCAGCAAAGCCAGGACATTCATTTCTTAGTGCTCCCAGCTCCTGAGGGCAGTTTATGCTGTTAGTTCATTTTGCTTATCTGTCAGAGGCCTGTCTTCTCAGGACATTCAAACATTTGGAGCAGTCTTTTTTTTTTTAAATTTTTCTCAGGCAAAAGAAGTTCAAAACTACATAGATTTATCCCTTCTTATAAATAATTATTTATTAATTTGCTTTTAGAATAGTGAGATCACCTGCAGCAGTGGCAGTACTAGATATCATTAGTCTAAACCTCCAATTTGTGACAGGATGTCAGGTTTGATCATGCCATCAGAACTTGAGTGCTTTTGTTGACTCATGGATTCTTGCCGGAATCTTTCCAGCTCATGACTCAAATCAATGGCAGAGAGAGGAGACTGCCTCACAAACAGAAGAGTAAACGAATAACTTCTCTCTCTAAGCAGGAATATAATCATCACAGCATTGCTCAGCAGAAGGAGGACTTAGGAGAGACACTCAATTCCTAAAAAAGTTACATGAAAACCCAGAGATTTTGGCATTAACACCTCAGGAATAGTTAGGAATGAGAAGACTACTCTCACCATAAGTACCTTTGCATTAACCATGCCCCTGTAACACATGCAAAGTTGGAAAATACTGCTAGGCAAGGTTTAATGGGTAAAACTGGCTCAGGAGAATTTGCAACAAGACTTATGTCAACTCTAAAGAAAACCCCAAAGAAGCGACTGTGAATTCTGACAGTTCGTGGTTATTCTTACACTATTTCATCACATTTAGCCAGTCATTTGAGCATTTAAAAGATATTGATTCTATAACATGGTGTGGACCATTCTTCCAACCTGTCACCCTGTGTACCATGAAGTGAAATAGATGGATTTTTTAAAGTTGACTCAATGATGACGACAATGTAGCTTTATGTCATACTAAGATTTTCTAAAGCTATGATCCTTTCTTACTTGCTACATATATTAAATTGTATCTAGGTAATAATAAGAATCCCTGTAAGTGGATGACACTTGGACTTGGGATTATTGTGTAGAATCCAAAAGTCCAAATCAGGTATCTATAATTTTCATTTGGTGTTTCAGTGGGTAGAATTTAGATGCCTCAAAATGGAAGTGCAGAAAGCCTACAAAGATCATACAATCTAATAAAAAGCAAAATGAATACAAAAGTGTGTTGATAACAGCATTTGCCAGAGCCCAGGTAGTTTCATGATGAAAGAGCTCTATAAAGACCTGAGAACCTACAAGCATTTTCTAGAGAACAGATATTTGCACACGTACAGGTGACAAAATCAGGTTGCCTTTTTTCCTTTCCCCTTATCATTCCATATTTCTAAACTAACATAGTATTAAAGGAGAAAGATGATTTCAGAGAAGCTTTCCTACAAGTTAACATTATGTGTATTTTCCTGAAAGATAAGCCTCATTTCCTCAAGCTAACAAGACCAGGGGACATTCCATCCAAGAGCAGCACAAGATACTGGCTTGAGAACTACCACCAAATTTAAATAGGTGGATCAAAATCCATGTATAACATGTGATTCTTCTCAATCAACAGTTTAGAAGATTCTTCTGCCCCAAAGATTTTGGTAGAGTTTTCTATAGCTTAGCCATCTTGACATCAGTAACTTCTAAAGTAACAGTTCTAGAACAGATTCCTCTAAAGGGAAAGAATTTCCTTATGCAGGCTCTTTCAGTTCCTGAAAGATAGGGAAAATTACTCAGTTCTGTGTTTTAGTAAGATATTACATTAATTTGTGGCTTTTCCATTCTCTGAGGTGTCTCCCTAAACCACTACCCACCAAGGCTTTGTGATTGCAAAGTACAAATGAGCTGCAGGTGCTTAGATATTGTGATTACTCTGACCAACTCAGGATCGACCCAGCTACTATCTCTTCCTGAGCTCCTGATTTATTTTTTAAAGCTGACTATTTTTTCCATTCCCACACACATGTAAAAAAATTAAATAATTTTCTCATGGTCTAAATCAGAGCAGTACTGTTAAATGAGGACAAGTAAGATAGGAATCAACATTTCTTATGAATAGGAGATTTAGAAGCTGTTCAGAATTAATCTCAGAAAATTACTAAATGCTTAGAGCTTAGGGCTATGTGAAGTAGAAGAGCTATTAGGATTCTCTTGGTTTTGCTAGAAAAGCATTTGTGTAAAAAATATACATAATCTTCCCAAGGTAAAAGGACTCATTCAATCCTCAAGGGCAAGATTTAAAGCCAACATTTATCTCTGTGATTGCCCACTGGCTCTGTTCCTACTGGCAGCATAGCTTCACTTGAGCAGAGCTGCCAAAGTGACTATTCAGTATTGTTTGATTTGAGTCATGTTAGTTTCTGGCTGGAGTTTTTAGGTGCAAATCCAGAATTCCTGGAAGGCTTGGAGACCAGCAGCAATAGCAAGCATCACCTAATGTGTTATAATGCCAGCTCCAAATTTCCACTGCAAGCAGTTAGTTTCTAAGGATGATAATGAGTATAATGAGCAATTGGTGGAAAGTAATTCTTTTCCAGCTAGAATAGCAAATCAAATTTCTTTTTAAATGAACTGACATTATCTCAAAACACAATCAGAAATTAGACATTTTAAATGCCTAGAGATTCTGTTTTATTTATCCTTTTTGTGGCCTGGCTGAGAGTAAAATGATCCTCCTGAGCATGTCATTCCATTGTAGATTCTTTTGCACGGATTTTCTGATCATAGCTTCCCATAGCTCTCAGACATGTCACAACCTTGAGGAATTATGGTCATTTAATCAGCATTGACCATTTTCATGTTCAGACTTCAAGCAATGATGCTTAAACTCCTATCCACAAGTGACAGCTGAATTCACTTATTCTATTTCTTTCTGTATAGTGGTACTTTACAAATCAGCTAAAGTTCACCTTTCTCAACAAAGCAGAGTTTATCAGTCCAATGACCTTCTAGAGGCATTTTTTGGTTTGAGTTTTTTTGTGTGTCAGTTTATAACAAATGATTCAATATCAGTATAAACCTAGAGATCCTGAGAGAATAACAAAGGATTCAACTGGGAGCTGAGATAGAGTTTGCAGAAAATAGTTGCCTCTAAAATGCTTGAAGAAGACAATCTGTGATCAGCCTGCAGATATTCTGTATTCTGCACAACTTCAGAAACTATTTAACTATCTGGCCAGTAGCAGAATAAGACATTTCCAAGGAAAGCTAAAATGCAAGTTTCATTTCCTCTGTGCTATGTTCCTTGGTGACTTTCCTCTTCTCCAAACTTCTTCGTGGATTATTGTAATTCATTTCCAAAATGGACTGGAAAAGTGCTCCTAATATGAAATAAATGGGTACATGTTGCTGTTGGGGCTGTCATGACACACACAGACGGTGCCTCTTTCAAGGGCCAAAAAGCTGTTCATTAATCAAAGCAGCCTCTTTTATACACCTTTTGTATGCTATCATTTGTGTTACAGATTCATTGGCTGCTAAACTACTACAATAGACTCACTGGCCATTATTAATGTCAATCTACTACCATGGGCTACCTATAGCATAAGCATTCAAGCATTCAGAAAAATAACAGCAGATATATTGCTGTTTTCTCCTTCTATTGTTTAACTCTCTTGCTTCTGTTGATAAAACATTCTCATGGGTAAAAACTAATTGTTTTTCTTCTCACTGACTTTTCTCACAGTCCTTCTCTAGCCAAAGTAACAGGCCTGAGCCATAATTTTACAAAGGCAACAAGGCATTCATTTTATAAGGTTTTATTTAAATAGCACAGGTACATCTACACTGCTGTGCAAAAACAGTCTTCCAGACAGGGCTGGAGGTCTAAGCACCTCACACATAGGGAAACATGACTGGTCAGTGCACAGAGATCTATGTGGGAGACCTACAAGGAGTTTTTTTCAGATGCTATTTTGCTTACAGAATATTCCAGACCTGCCTTCACACCATGTTATAGAACATTACCATCTCCACATTCTTCTTCTTTTTGGAAATGTTATGTGATCAACAGATGCTGTGGCATTGCTAGACCCAAAGACAACTGGAACTTAAATTCTACCTGTGTTTGGTCTACGTACGTGACTGGATATTTATAAATCTGAATCTCATGAGCATCCCTTGTTTTATAGACATTGCATAGTCCCAAAGCTCTCATAAAGATATATTTAGGCAGTTTTCAAGTGTGTGGGGCAAGAGCAAAGAAGGGTATCCATTCCCAGGAACTACGCTGCAAAATCCATCCTCTGGTGTTGTCTCATATGGAAAAATCATGAAATCAGTTGTTAAACTAAGGCCCAAAATAGGGTGAAAATAAATAAGGTGGTGACTGAGTTTGCAGATCATAGGATTTTAATCAATGAGTTTTAGGAGAAACATCTTATTTAACAAATGGAAGTTAAAAAGAAATCTAGTGGATCATAGCATGAACTTCACCTTGAGGGGTTCAGAAGAAACAGTTCATGCAAGGAAATGTTTCATTATAAACTCTACAAATATAAAAGAAATGTAAAGCTTTATTTCAAGTGGAATTTTGGGTAGGGTAAGGAATGTCTTGGTTTTTGTTTGATGCTTTTTACCTCTCTGGAGAAAACTAAAAAGTAAATCTGAATGTAGTTAAAAAGCAAAACAGACAAGTAGTTACTTGAAAAAGGTGAGGTTTTCATTTTGTTTTGATTTATTCCAGTCCCAGAAATTTTTTTTTTTGTGTTACATCCAAAACAGAATCATTGAGGGAAAAAAACAGAGAGCACTTTTGCTTCAGTTCTGCCATCAGTACTTGGGAAAGGGGAGATTTACATGTATATCTCCTTATTGACATTAATGGGAGCTTTGTGTGTAAATATTAACATCCAAAAGAATAGAACTCTTTTTGCATCATAAAAATTTCTGTGGAAATTTTATAAGGAGCATTACACACATGCACTGACAATAATTTGAGTTTAATAGGGTGTATTAAATTTAAATTAATTTACCAATGCACAAGTAGACTGTTTTATAAAGGGATAGGATAGGTAATACTGCAAAGAAAAAAAGAGTGTGATTATAATTAAGATACTTTTCTGGGCTTCAGGCAAGTTGAGATCGGTCCCCTCTGTCATTAAAGGGACCAGTCTCATTTCAAGAAATCTCTTGGTGCCTCAGTCACGTACCAATAGATATAATAACCTTTCCTTTCATTCACACTTAATCTTTCTTGACATTTGAGATTGTCATCTCTTTGGGATTTGGATATGTTTTAACACATGCAAAAGCCAATGCATTTGCAGTCAAATGTAAAGAAATCTAAATTAGGTATAATGCATCTGTGAAATTTAGGAATTTCAAGTTGTGGAAAGAACATTGAGACTATTTATGTGTATCAAGATTTTTTTTCTTTAATGCCTGTGTTTTGGAATTTAGTTTTCCTAGAGTTTCAACCAGAATTGTTAATTTACATTTACAGCATTTGTCTCACTTAAATGTTATCAGAGGCTCATCGTGTCTCTCATATGGTCCTCAGATATTATTCTCAAAATATTATACTGGGCAAAATATTCCACCAGTTTTCACTAGCTGACCCACTTTTCTCAAACACAAGGCCTTGTGTTTATGTCTGACCTCGGATCCAGGAAAAAGATCAAACCTGAGTTGAATATTCTGTACATCAGTGAGAGTCCTTGTCCAACATAATTCTGTGCAACAAAGACTGACGGCAAAAACCAGAAGTGAATGTTGCTATATCCAGTGTTTGTTTCATATCACTCAATTCAACAAGAAACAAGCAGAGAGTACATGTATAAAATTATGCACAGAGACATTGACACAGCATATGGAAAAACAATAAGGAAACCTGAGTGCTTGTCACAACTGCTTTCTAGTGCTCTCCAAGCCACACTTGGAAACTTTCAAAAATCTGTACTTATGTTTTGTAGGAGAAGTGATAATTTTAACCTCTCTTACAGTGCTTGAACCTTTATTATTTTTTAATTTTTTTTTTTTTTTTTTTTTTTAGAACTGCAACAGAGAAAGAAAAAATTCTACCACATTCTCAATTTACAGAATTAGGTACCAGCATGATGGAACTCAGCAGAGGATGATGACCAGCAGAATAATTCTCTTAATAATGAAAATAATTAATGATAAAAAAAGGATATTGCCTCTTTTTAAAGTTCTATAGTTATGACAACTTTCATCATGATGTGATTTATAAACATTAGGTAAAATCAACAGCTATGTTATAATGAGATTATATTGACTTTATATGAACAAATTAAATTATTACCTTACATAACATACCTTGTAATGTGTTAAATCCATGTGAAACAGACTGATATCAGCAATGTTAGTAACAAAAATCTGAAGTGTTAAGGATTTTCTTGAAATGCTGAATTCCAAGAGACTTTATGTGTATTTGATCAGGGATTTTATCTGCAAAGCTGGGATCATCTTTAGCTAAAAGTGACCTTAAGGTGACCACTATAGCAGTTATGTAACTATAGTTATGTTTCTATATTGTTTTGTCAGAGAATGACACGAAAACTTATTCACAAGGTCACCAGAGGTTTTGCCCAGATGTCCACTTCTATTCCAGTTTTAGTCCCAAATCTGCCTGTCCTAGAGTCAGGATCAATGGTGATAGGTTGAAGTAATATAAATTTAGCATAAGCTATTGTTTGCACCAGTGCTTGTGACCCAGATCAACGTGCGGTGACCCAGAGGGATTTGAGGTCTTCTATAAATATCATATATTGAAAGAGTAAAAATACAAAACTCCTGAATCTGAAAGACTGTAAAAAAAATCATGCTTTTGTTCCAAGTAATAACTTCTCGGTCAGTACAGTAGGCATAGAGTAATCAAATTGCTTTAAGCTTTTCTCCACATTTGGATATGTTAAGATTATATACAGAAACATATCCATTTGAGTAACTCCAGAATTTAGTTAAAAATCTGTCTTGATTCTCAAAATGAAAACATTAATTACTCTGCCAAACATTACCAGCCCTGTTAGCATTCTCAGGCACTAGTAATTTTTCCAAGAATTGCTTTTTTTGGGGAAAAACAAGGTCATACCAGGAAAAAAAACCAGACCCAAGCCAACCAACAGATAAAACAGATCACATTAATTAATTAATAATGCAAATTGTTTCTTAATTTTGCAAGATTTTATCTTTGTCATCCATGTATTTTTCCCTAACCTTTCCTATTATCATAAACAATGTCTTCCACTATTATTTGTAATCTTTTCAGGCTTTAATTAACTTCCCATACGAAATCCTTCATTTGTTGATTTCAGTTTTATTTTGAAAAGAACTTTTGCCTAAGTGTTGACTATTCTCTTGAAAAGAAATATCTTTCAAGACAATTCACTGAGGGAACTGACAGAGTGAAGAGTTTGGTGAAATTATATTGTTTCTATTGGGAGTCTAATAGATTAACTTCTCACCTTTGTAATATTTAATAGTTTAAAGAGTTGGGATATACAGTACCTTTTTAGTTGTTTTAGTGCCCTGTTTCGCATAATCCCTTTTCGTTAGTTTTTTTAGCTCCAATTACAAGATTCTGGAATTAAATTCTAATTTCATCTAGTAACTGTCACTTTCTGGAAGCAGCTAGATTTGTCACTAGGCAAAACTTAAACTAATAGGATTTTAAATGTGTATTTTCAATTTTAACAGATTAATGTTTTGTATGGCTTTCAAGAAAGCAAGACACACTTAATGATTTAGTCCATATTGATTCCTCCCTTACATTAATCCTTGGTTTAATCCATATAGTGCTAAGAAATGTCAGGTTGTTCCAAGGCACCTCTTCAAATATCTTTGTCATTTCAAGATCTTTGCTGAAAAATTCTGGAGATTCAAATCTACATTAACTTGATAATCAGTTTCAAAAATATAGTACAGGAGAATTTTTGTAGAACTAAAGGGATAATATTTTCGTATCCTTCAACATAACCCTGAATATCTTTCTAACATTTTGCAAAATTAATTTTTGACAGCTGGTAAATACTGATATACATCTGACTTTTTGTTCAAAACAAACATGAATGTCTTTTGAATAAGAGATATGATTTGAACATTTCATTGATATGTTTTGAGTTATTCATTCATGCACATTAATAAGCAAAACCAAGAGAGTTTGTTTTTTCTGCCCCAAAGAGTATTTCTCCAGGCACAAACTTGCAGACAAGTAGCATGCTGTCCAATAGCAGACAGAGAGGTAAGAGTGACTTCAATGATGGCTGGATAAGCACCTTCACTTAACCTGGCAAGGGCACAAAAGTCAGTTATGTGAAAAAAATAGCCATTAATTTTTTAATTACAACACTGTTATCTAAAGCTAGAGGATCAAATAACTTTTCATAGATGCTAATCTTCGGATCGCACAAATGAAATCTAGGGAAGGGTAACCACAGACATTTTTGGCATTCCTTATGTACAAGCCATAGATGGTGGAGCGTCCCACAGATATACAACAGCAAAGAGTATCTGACATGCATTTAGGTGTTGGAAACTTATTCAAGGTTTGGTATCATATTATTTTTGATATCACATGTGTTTTTTTACCACAGAAGGTAAAGTTTGAGGCGAGGAAAAGCTGCTCCCTTGGTGTAATGCTTGGTAAGGAATTTCTGTTAAAATATCAAACACATTACAGAGAAAAAAAGTTGTTTTGACTCCTATAGAATACCTTGCATGCTTCCTGAAAGTGAAGTTTGTAAATTATTTATAAATGAGATAATCTTATATATTAGTCCATCACAAGTCTGCTCACAATTTTTTCCTTTCAGACCTTCAAATCTGTAATATTAAATACTGCAAAAAGTTGTTGAAGTTACAAGATAGTCAAAACAATTTCATTGCACCACAAGACTGTTGTCACACTTGGTCCACTTTATATGCCCGCTTTCATCAATTTCACACAAGCCATAGCTTTTTAGGATACAATAGAAGTTTTTTCTTAAGATCCTTTGACCATGTGAAATTCTCTTGAATGACAACACAATTAACTCTTTCTATGGAAGTAAATGCATTATTTAAAGTCCAAAGAAATAACGCTGACCAAATGACAGATATATATGAGTTTTCTTATTTCCTACTTAACTGGTTTTCAAAAGAACAATTCTATAGTAATGTCTTATGTACAATATACAGTTCAAGACCACCTTTCAGAATTCTTTGCAAAATGTTAGCTCACTTACATAAAAGGAAAAAGGAGGGGTTCAAAAAAAAAAGAAAACTTTCAAAGCCTCAGGGTCGGACACTTGGATTATAGACCAAGGTCTGAAACAAATTAATATTTAATACAACCCCTCCTCCTATTATAGACACGTCCCTTAACAAACTTCTGGCTGGTAAGAAAACTTATGTCCAGTCAGTAGTAGAATTACAGATGTTACATACAAAATATTGAAACCTTCTGGCCCTGTGTTGGGCAGTCCTCACTTCCTCTATCCATACTGAAGTTGAACATATCAGAAGTCTGCTGCCCCTTCATCTTAAAGATGGATGTCTTCCATCACGTTCCTTTTATTTTATTTATGACTTACCCTTGTTGATGTAACACTAGCTAACCTTTCATATCGTTTTGGAAGGTCTGATGCTTTCTGTTTATCGCAGGGGCATAAGACATAAAGCGGAAGGTACTATATATGTCAAACTCTTGTAAAAGGAGGGCTTGTTAGTACCAACTGGCCATTTTGTTTAATACAGTGCACAGGAGTCTATTATTTTAATTTTAGAGGGTTTGGCTATATCAAACACATCAAAACAGCTGAATCTGTGTATCTGTACTGAACTCATATGTATAATGAATATGGACATCAGTGTGGCTAGTACTGACTGCAACACTCAGTCATGCAGAAAATGGCTACTGTAGATTAGGGAATGATATTGATCTTTGTTTCCGTCATCCTTTGCTGTTTTTTTTTTTTTCATTCAGCATGAAAATGCTGTTTAGAGATGAATTTTCAATTTCTTTTCTTTGGAATGGCCTTTCAAATTGAACAATATTAAAATAATCTGTTTCAGAGAAAGAACACATGGACAAGAAGAACGGTAAACCAAGAATTTCTTCATATGGGTAGAGTTCCATAGCAAAATTTACTAAATAACACTTTCTCAACTCTGTGTGTTAGCCCTCAGGGTCTTGGTTGTACAATAAGCAAAATTTAACCTCAGGGAACAGATCTATATTGTGCACATATGTAATGCACTAAAAGTGAAACAGCAGTGGCAGCTCCAATACATGCTGCAGGGCAACATCCTACAGTCTGAATGGAATTGCTCTGCATGTAGAATTTCAGGGAAATCAAATGACTTACTGCTATGCGGCTGTGAAAATCTTATAATTTCTATTGTTTTCCACTCTATCCCCTGCATGTATTTTATTAAAAATTATCTAAGTTCATCCTTGAGTAGCCACAAGCCATTTAGGCTCTAGATCCGTACAGCAAACTATTGACAGTTCAGCACAGTTCTCTTAGTAGGTAAAGAAGGCTAGAATGGTGCTATTGCATTGCTAAGTGTTTTCCTTCCTTCTTCTTGCTTTCCTATATATACTATAACTTCATTTAAATGCTAATCTTGCTCCTGCAAGTGGGCCACATAGGACAAAAATATTCTAAATAAAAGACAACTAAATTTCATGCAAGACTAATACTTGGACAATATTAATTACAATCCTCGGTTAACTGGGATGTGGAAGGGATATTCCAAATATAACTGAAGGTATCCTCTTCAAGCAATTATTTTGAAACTCTGTGATTACAGGCACAGCACTGTACAAATACACATAAAAGAAAAAAATTGCCTTTCAAAGCAAACATTTAAGGTAGCTGCTATACAGTATTTTTCATTCTGACAAGTTTTTGTCATATTTATGTGTGATGTCATCTGTTCTAAAAGAATAATAACCTATATATAAGATGAAAGAAAATAGGGGGATTTCAAAGAGAGAATCATAGAACAAGTTGTGGTGGAAGGGCCTTATAAAAACCATCTAGTCCAAACCCTCTGCAATGAGTAGCAACATCTTCAACTAGATCAGCTTTCTCAGAGCTCCACCCAAACTGATCTTGAATGTTTCCAGGGTTGGGGCATCTGCCACATTTCTGGGCAACTTGTTCAAGAGTTTCATCTTGTAGAAAATTTCTCATTGCAAAAAATTTCTTCCTTAGTCTGAATCTACCCTCTTTTAGTTTAAAAATGCTATCCCTTTTCCAAAGGGTGAGAGAAAGGGTGCAGAGCGACATAGGTCATTTCAAGTGTTATTTTGCTTAGGCCAGTTTCATACTCTTTCATTTAGTATGAGTGGAGAATGAGTCCTGCCTGTCAACTTTACTGCAAGAGAAATCAGAATCAAAAATGCAACTTGCTCTGAAAATTGCAAGGTGATGAATTCTTCTGTTTTTCCTTTACCTACCTTCAAACAAAATATCAAACATGATAGCTGAAAAAACCACAAACAAAGAAAAAACCAAAGTGCTTCTCTGTGTTAACACATGGAGTGCCACAGGGGAGGACTGTTCTGGGATTCTAACTTCCTGGAAAACAGAAATCCAAAGTTCCAAATTTATTTTCAGTGACCCTGCATTATTAATAGACTGCTAATGTGTTCCTGAGTACTTAAGTATTCAGAAATAAAAATTCACTCTTTGATGCTTGTTTGGAAGCTGATTACTTGATTCTGTGTCAACCTATATGGCTGTTAATCTCTGTGGACTAAATTCAACATAGCATATGTAGGTCATCAGACAAAACCTCCATTGAAATCAATAGCAGAAATAAATTACTCTGGTATGGCATGTCGGTCTGCATTTGATTTGCTGACACATGATTACTCTGAACTGTTAGCTTCATTTACTTTTATTGATTGTTACTGTGAAATGCTTACTAATTGCACATCAGATTTTTAAAGGTGCTTAATTGCATACTTTAGACTAGTGTTAAATTCCATACATTGATTGTCTGTGAATTATGTTCCAGGGAGTTCCATCTCTATTCCATGCCTTATTTCTGTGATATTATGGGCCATATCATTAGCTCAATCAAAGCTGATTCTAGAATTGCAGTAATAGAAATGGAGGAGAATAAAAGTTAGTTCCATTTTCAGGGTTTGAATACTAAAGGCAAGATCAAAACCTTTCTTAAAAAAATGAATGATCCAGATCCAGTCTTTGAACAAAACACAGTCCAAGCAGTTTGTGTCCCAGGTCTGAGTTAAGAAAAATTTGCCACTATGTCTAACACCTTGGTATTTAACCTATATGTAGGTGCTCAAGCCTTAGAGCAGAAGCAAAAACTCAGTCAGAACCCTTAGATACCAATCTATCAGAATTCATTTTCATTCCCGCCTTCTTCTGGGAAGTGGGAAATATCCACTCTTAGGCGACTCAGGGAGGAAAACTTCACTGATAGGTCTCTGGTTATAAAAGTAGTCTCTGACAGTCAGATCCTGTCATCAACACTCAGTGGAAATAGATGGAAGACTCCAAATTTAGTGACAAAAATATGAGTTGGGTTTGCTCATACAAATAAAAAAATTTAGGTGTGACCCCACCTACCATCCACAGCCCAGTCAGGTCTAGACGAAAGAGTTGTCTGGTTAGGTTAATACTGCCCAGAGCCATAGGAATCAACCAAAGTGGAAGTGGGAATTGTACAGGTATTCTGTATTCTTAATGGCAATTTATGTGCATTACATTTTGATTCTCTTTTTAGGCTATCCAAATTTCTCTCTTGGTATCCCTACTTGTGTTTGAACTTAGACAATCCATCATTTACAAATAGTAAAAGAATGTATTGAATTAGTGTCTATGCCCAGCATATTTATGGACGCCCTCTTTGAAAAGTATTTTAACTTCAAGTCACTCTGTACCCAATTTTTTTTCCAACAATATTCCACTGAAGTGGAATGAGGCATGTGAGAGTTAAAAGTATAAATAAAATGACAGTGATAAAGAGCCAATAAAATTACTGGAAATCTAACTAACCAATTTCAAATCTGAAAACAAAGCTTGAACTGAAAGCTAATTCTTATTTTATTCAAGTCACTGTGTTAATGCCTATAAAAGTATAAATAATGCGTTTTGCTAATGTGCTCTATCTGGAGACTGTTAAATCATTCTGCAATAATATTGTGTTGGGTAACTTTGTGAGCAATGTGAGTTTATAAGGGTCTGATGGTCAAGAAGTATCTGAAATGTGTCCAATAACCACAGAAATAAGATAATTGAGGCAAATACTTGAGTAATGTGTTAAAGCTTCCAGGCTTCCCATTATAACAGGCAAAAATTCTCCCTTGGTATGAGCTGGCATAAGAGTTCTCAGGTCTGAGAGAAAACAAATCATCCAAATGCTCACCATTTTTTGAGACACAAGAAGATGCAGAAAAATCAATCACTGTTTTGTCTGCTTCTGCAAATTTCAAACGAGATCAGTTTATTAAAAATAATATTTTGTTAGTAAAAAGTCCTAGCCAACTGAATTTATGGTCTTGTTGAGGTACAAAGTTAGATCTCTAGTGATGAGGAAAGTCTGATATTTCAGTTCAGATCTATTAAATATTTGAGGGCACATGCTATCTGTTTATCATTGCATAGCAAACCTCACTGACAGCTTTTTGTTTGCTGTCTGGGTTTGTTGTTACTGGGAGCAGAAACATTTTGGACAGAAGAGAAACCTTACAGCCATGAGGTCACTTGCTTGCTGTGTGCTTTAGGTACTGCTAACCAGTTCTGTGACCTCTCCTTGCTCTTCAAGCTGGAAACTGTGGATTGGTTGGTCTGGTCCTCTGCCCAGGTCTTTAGGTGGAAAGTAGCCATGTGCTCTCATGCCTCTCAAGTGTGCCAAACACTGTAACGGCGTGCAAAACAATCCTTCTGGTGTGAGTGATACTGCTTTTAAACGCTTTAACAGCTCCTTGGGCTACGTTGCTACTGAGATAACTAACAATACAGTTGACTCCTGGGAAAGCACTGAGGGCAGTAGTATATTGCACCCAGTGTAAAAAAAACAAGTATAAACCACAAACCACAAATCATGCTCATGATTTGGAAACAGGTAAATATTTTTCTGCCAGATTTCCAGACAGTAGTAGAAGAGGTAGGAGTGCCCAGGTGACAAGCTCCTCTATGCTCAGTCGAGAGTTGTCCAAATTAAAAGCAGAAAAATAGAACTCTTTTTCCCCTCTTGAAATGGGAGAAACACTTGGTTGCTTTTTTTGCCACTAATGTGGAACTGTGAACATTTGGCTCCAAGCCAGTTCTAAGAAAAACATATTTGAAAGACCATTTTCTCATACAGTATTTCTCTGACATGGGAAGAATAAGAAAATGCTGTAGATTTTATGAGGAAAAATATTTTGTGGTTTTTTGTACCCCAAACATGAAGGCCTAGGTATTGAAGACAGCCTTTAGGTATTTATTGACTGGACGAGAAGCTGGGGCTTGATTCCCAGCCACCCTGATTATGCATCTATCCTCTTGTATAAGGTGAGAGGGAATTGCCAAAGTGGGAAGTGCAACTACAAACTTCACCACCTGCTACAACAAGATGTTGTGACTCTGAGCATATCTAAGACTTTTCTAATTTATATTCACAGACAAATCAGTGCTTTGCAATGTGGGAAATGGGGGAACCTACTTTTACCCAAGCAGAAGGAAGAGAATCAGTTCCCAAATCTCTGAATTATTCACAGTTCACTTGTTTTTGTACAAATTTTATACACCAGCTGATCAACTTCACTTAATTAAAGGAAAGTATTTCTATTACTAAATACATTGCTTTTATTTTCTTTTAAGTATTTCTGATTCCTTGTGCTCAAAAAAACTCCTTTTGGAATTATCCGGGAAAAGTACAGAGAAATTTATAAGAGCAGAATAAAAGCACTCAGCAAAGGCTAAAGGATGGAAGATTTATAGCTACTTGGGGGGAATCAGAGAATACCAATGATTTACAAAACCTATTGAAGTACAAGAAGAAAAGGTTATAAAATATCCATGAAAACATTTATGGGAGATATCAGAAAAACATTGTCAGAGAGATTTGGCAATGAGGGTCACCACACAGAAGAAATAGGAGGAGGAATGCTAATGGCTTTTGAGAAAAAAACTCTCTGATATTTATGACTATTTCTGTAAAAATAAAAACATATTAGAGGATAAAAAGAAATTAAAGAACCCTCATTACTTAACTAAGACATTAATAGAAAGTGGAAACTGATCTCCTCTTCACATGATATTGACCAGTAGGATCTTCTAGAAGTGAAATGACAAAAACCACTTCAAGTTCCTAAGCAAGACTGCCCTTCAGTGAGAGTTATGATGACATAGTTGCAGTAAGTTTTGAACTGCAGTAGTTGGCAGCTTTGGGCCACTGGAAGCAATGGAGGAAAGGGCTGCCAGACCAGGCCAGTGCAGGATGAGCAGCCATTGCTTCCTCGTGTCAGCACTGTGCTGCCTTCAAGGACTCTGCTGACTCCCACTGCAGCCATGCAGAGGCCCCAACTCTTAAACCCAGGATGGTCCCTCACTATTCAATCAGCTGACAGCACAGATTGCATGTACTGTAAAAACACATTCTACACTCTTTTTAATTTCCAAAGAAATCCAAAGCAGTGCTCTGAGCAGCATTCAATACAGCTAACTAATCTTCAACCCTCAGCAGGGATGTTAGAAGTAAACAGTTGCAAACAGAGCTGCTTGAAAATTTTCAAATACATTTTTATGTAGACATACATACTTTACACAACACTGTATATTCACAATAAGCTACAGGTTGTCTTCCTTTTCTTCTTTTGTTTCCTTTTTCTATTCATCAATTACTGCCCACAAAAGGAAAAGCAGAGAAAAGAAAGGATGGCTGACAAATATAAAGGTTATATAAACAAAAATTATCAAATAAAAAGGAAATGTTTTCAAAATCACAGAAGATTAAGACAAACATTCAGCAAAAAATTAATGAAAGAACATTGATAACATTAAGAAAATCTTTGTTAGAATCTCTGTGTCTTTATATATTTTTAGGAAACTCTTAACAAAAAATCCCCCAAAACTAAACACAACCTCCCCCAAAACTAGTAAAACCAAAACCCCTAAAAATCCCAAAAGAAAAACCCTGAAAGAAATCCAACCCCCAAAAAACTCTAAGTAGAAAAAAAAGTTCATCTTGTTGCTAAAACATAAATGCCTATATAAACATCTAAAATACTTTAAGTGCTAGGCAAATCAAGTATTGATTTCCCAGGTAAGGTTATTATAGTCACTATGAAATGCATCTCATTCTGTCACAGAACAAATATTCAGATTGTTTTGAAATCCAATCTAACAAGGAAACTCAGTGATGAAATAAATGCAGGTGACTTGGCTGCAAATAAAAATTTCCTAAGCCATGGGGCTATCTCATTTCAGAGTTTGAGTAGTAGTTCTTTCTTTCTGTGTTTTTTTTTTTAATACAAACCTTCATATATAGGCCTATTGTTTTGTTTTCCATTAATGCCTTTTTTAACCAGTTAGAAGACCAAACTATACTACATTTCTCTCTCTATTTCTTCTATACTCTACTTCTCTCCCTATTTCTTCTTTCTTTTCAGCCAAAGGACAGAACCTTTTGTTGATAAAGACGGAAACTGGGTCTTGCTTTGTGCTTCTAAACATGCCTCATCGCCTTGAGAGCATATTTAATGTATTCCCTTGTTGAATTTAGAAAAGAGCCATGGAAACTGAGCAACTTACTTAAGTGCTAAAAAGTTGCCATTTCACAGTTGCAAGACTCAGCCCCTATAAACCCATGCTGCTCTGGAGCGGATAGTAGATCCTACAGCATTTTGGTAAAAAAAAAAAGGTATGACAATGACAAATACTTTTTAATTTTCTTTAATATGTGTTAAATGAATTTAATTGGGTTAGTAAGAACTCAGCATATTCTGTGATTCTGTGGACTAAAATAATAAATGACAATCATCTTTCACTATTCATTCATCTACTTCCAGGTGAATCTCCATAACCCTGGAAATCTAGAAAGATGAAAATTTATAAGAAAGCTCCTTTAAATTATAAAAATGATCTCTTGCCCTACACATCTGTAAAATTTAAAGTGAGTGCAATTTGTATACTTAAAATAAAAAAAAGTTAAAATTGAGTGAAATGTACCATGGTTTTCAATTGCTTTCAATTACCATTAAACCTTTTTGAGAGCAATTTGCATAATGTTTCATAAACATGTAGGCAGATTAACCTTTTTAGTTAATTTATTCATTAGCAGTAAAAATTCAAAGCATCTCTTATGAGAAAATAATGTCTTGCTGTTAAATTACATGGAAACAAAGCAATTGGGACATTGTTGCCTCAGTTCTCCCTGTGTCAAAGCACAAAATAGTGGAGAGAATAAAGCTTCGCCTGTTAGCAGAGCGTTGATTAAATCGCCTGTTTGTGAACAATTAGCAGTATTACAAGAAGATTAGGGGAAGTATTAATTAGAGATGGGTTAGAAGAGTCCTGCCTGGAGCAGATACCTGCAAATATGGGGGATGGAAGAATGAAAAAGTATGAGAAAAGACAGAGGATTTGACTCTTTCCTGTCTTAAATCTCATAATCTCATACATTCTGTCAATGGAAAGTGTGGTAACTCAACACTGTTTTTCTGTCACTTTGTGATTCCTTTACATGTCTGTAATTGGCTACTTGAGATAGAAAGGAGTGGTCACATTCCTTTGTCCCCCAGTGTGGTCTCCATCATGTATTTTGCCTCTGAATGAATTGAGGTCGCATCACTATCCATATGTGGGAATGTGAAAAGTGGTTGAAGTTTGGACACTTATGTGGTGTTTTATTAGCCAGGTTCTTAAGGCGTTTCCAGCAACAGGAGATAAAACCCTTCTCATGAGCTGGAATTAAATCATTTGCAGATTGATCTTAAGGCACTTGCAAGTCTATCACTTTGGGTAAGATTATACAGCGTTGGGTGATGCAGGCCACAATAGCATGTAGAAGGCAGCTGCTTAGCTGATGAAGATAGAGCCTGAATGAGCAGTTTGACAGTTTACACCAGTTCTGGGCCTATCTTTATACCTCTTCATTAAGAAATTAAATGAAGCTTTTCTGTACACATGCTCTGTCATATGTCATAATGCTATCCATTGTCTCTAGAGTGTATCCAAAACAAATATACTATTGCAATGTGTGGCCCCATCTTTAACCTATTTACTCAGGTAAATGTGTGACTATTTAGCTTGGGACATTTGTTATATAATATAAATCTATTAAATCTATAATAACTTCCAAATTTAAATGTCAGGACAATCAACTTGATATTTTTACACTTTCCCATATCTTTTTATGGGTTTACATCTGGAAGAGATATACTGATCAGGATTTCAAAGTTAAGGAAATTCCACACTCCCTTCTGGTGATTCCAACAGCCAGATTATACAGGTGACATGAGAATGTTGAAATCACTAAGTGCACAAGTATGCAGAAGCATTAAATTATCCAATATTAAGTATTATTCATGGTCCTCTTGCGTTGCTGTCATGTGCTGCTTAGTGGAATGTTGTTGAATTAACTGATGTAAGTCAACCACAAAATCTGCAACAATCTCAAACAAGTCTGTTGAAAGAGTTAAAAAAAATAAAGAGATTCTCTACAGAAATTTAAAACAGATTAAATGTTTAAGGACTATTCCTTAGCTTTGAAGATGCTTACCAATTTTCTAGTAGAGTTATCTATTAAAAAGCTCTGATGTCTTTCAAATAATAAACAAAAACAAAGCAGAAAATCAGAAAAAACCCACAATGTATTCATAAATAGAGGTGCCTAAATGTCTGGAGGAAAGCACAGTACTATTTCTTAGAAATATCTCATGTGATCTTTACATTATGTTTGCTGTGGTGGTTTTTTTTACATAGCTTACTGAACGCTAGAGAAGCACACAAATTCTGTGATTGACACAGTTAAATAGAAATCTACCAGAAAAAACAGGTGTTTTTGATAGGTAATGTCTTCTAGGAATTACTATCAGACACTTGCTTCATTATTAAGAATTAGCAACCAATGAGGCAAAAATAGGAATAAACTGTTATGTACAAAAATCACTGTTACCATTCAATAAGAATGACAATGTGGAATTTGCTTATGATGAAAGTGCCAAGTGCTTCACATAAGCACATACAAAGTCCGTCAAAACCTCTCTATGCCAAATTGGTGTTTCACTGGAAGTTTCCACCACATAATACATCTGTGTTCTTTCTATATATGTATTAGACATATCATTCCCACAAAGTGCCTGAAGCAGCTGAAGCAATCACCTCAAACATGATAATAAATTTCAGTGATATGAACCTTGAACACTTAATGTTCAAATGCTTTTGTATAAAGTCTTCTTCAGGAGTACTTTTGCTTTGACTTTCATCAAGAAATCAGATTGTAAGAGCAAAAAATGTTGAAGTCAACTTCAGAAAGTGTTGTAGTCCTCCTGACAGAATCCTAAATACAATTGTATTGTCAAAAACCCCCTAAGGAGCAAAACCCCCCAAGGAGCAATTAATATTATGACTGGCACTTTGGGTTATTTTCGGGAAAGGAACTGGAGTCAAATGGAAAGCAAAGCTCACTCTTGTTAATAAAAAGGTTAAATACTAAGTCAAATGGCAGAAAATTGGCTTAAAACACTGTGGATAAAAACAGAAATCTATTTTAATTTTGAAGTGCCTGCCCTGAACAATTGCACATCCACCTTGACAGGAAAAGCTTCTCTTAATGTCTCCTCTTGGAGTATCTTCCATTATTCTTCATAAATCGTAGGAAATTAGACGTATTTTAAAGGTTGTAAGATCATTTCCCTCTTACAACAAGTATAGTTTAAAGTGTTTAAATGTAATATAGACTAGTGTCTATTTAACTAAATGACGATTTCTAATCATTGTACGCATCTCTTTATTTCACTGCCCAATTCCATATGCAGAATTCTCCTGTTTCAGAAGAAAACAGAAATTCAAATGAATGTTTGAGAAGGAAAAAACAGTGTTCAAAAAAAGAGCTCTTAAAAGAAAATCCTGAAAAACATGATGAAAACACAGGGAAAGATATGAGTCTGTTATGATAGATGAAATGAGATGGCCAGCTATGTTGTAAATCAACTTTATTTTGTCAGATATATTAAATTGCGAAGTTTCAGTAAATACAGCATGTTTGGACTAAACAAGAGGATTGTATCTTATGTGACACAGTTCAGTGGCCCCTTAACTTGCAGGGCATATGAAAGATTAAGATTCAGTCACTTTACTGCCTAAATTAACCCAGGACCTGGGCAGGAATCTTTTCCTGACCTCCAAAATGCTCTAACTCCTTAGTTATTCTGGATTGGCGTAGTTCCCTGTTGGAGTCACCCCATGAAATATAAATAAATATTCAAGATTAAATATTCACAAGGGAAAATAATTAAAACTGTCCATTATATCTTTGATGAGCTTTTCTGTCACTGGATCACAGAGCAATTTTTAATCGTGCTGTCCTATGAGTAATCTTCCACAAGAAGTGTGCAGAGAGCCTGGGTTTTGTTGCAGTCTGGTGGTATAGAATGCTCCTAATTCACGCCAGTGAAAAGTCAAATAAGCACGAATAGGACTTCAGCCCTGACCTTCACTGAACTTGTAAACTATTACCTGAACTGACATTCCAGTTTTTATGTATCCAAGGGAAGGGCTGATGCAGGCACCTATCTCACAGCAGTGAGTGCAGAGCTGGGGAAGGCACCTCTGCCCCAGTGAAGTGGCAGGATCCCTTGTTTGTACACCACTTCCATGAAGTTAGGCAATGACAGGAATTTCTAGGTGCCTAATTCTCCTCATAGGCAAGACACAGACATGTTGCTACTTTAGAATCACAAAGACTACTGTATAAAACAGCTTCTTGCCTTGACATACTAAATCACTGACTAGCAATTAGTTTAGATTTTGCAGTTTCTATTTTATTCTTTTGATTACATAGTTTTGAATATCAATATAAATATGAAAGCTTAAAATTTCCCAAATGTTCAACAGAAAAAATTATTCCCCATAAAAATATATTCATTAATGGGCTGCTTATCTCCATTAATCTTTTTGCTTGTCACATGAAGTTCTTATTTTATGTATATATCATAGTTGGAAACATAAGCATGCAATTCAGATGCTCACAGAGATGCTCTTATAGTTGTTTGCTTATGGCACACAGAGATATAGATTGACAGGACAATCCAATGGTCTGCATCATCTTGTTTCAGATTATTTATAAATAATCTTCATTTTGGTCTGCCAAGGCTGGAAAAAGGAAGCAGAAGCAAAAATAAATTTGTAAATAACCTCCCACTAGGAATTGTAAGGTGGTGATCTTAGCATGCAGCAGCACATGGCACATTCAGGGAGTCCGTGTATTTTAACCAGAGTAGTACAGCTGTAATGCTGTTCCTGTCTCTCCTCTCCTTCCTATTTTTCTTATTATTCTTTCCTCTTTTCTCACTTCCTTTCTGTCCCTCCCTCCCTCCCTCACACTTATCTGTCCTTCCATCCGCCCTATGCCTCTTACGTAGCCAGATATCTAACACTGATGTTTTCAGTGTGAGAACTGGAAAAAAATGGAAACTATTTACCTTAAAGGTTTCAAAATGAGTGGAGGACAGCGTATACCTAGAAGTAGACAGCTTGGAAGATTAAGACTTCAAACACTTTCAGGTTTTGGTCTTGATGAATTTGAAAAGGTCTGTATTTATCTGAATTTTTAAAAAAAATTGTATTTAAATGGTGCAGTTTGGTCATGGACACCTATGTTCTTATTATAATGTAATCGCTGTTTCTTGGTGATAGAGTTTTATTTCATTGTCTTCTCTGTGGATAATTATTGGGTTATTAACAAATGGTGTAGAATAGCACGTGTGTGTGTACGTGCATGTGTATGTGTGTGGGTACGTGCATGTGTGTATTTTACTCCATCTTTGTAATAGTTCTGAGCAAATTCACCTCTAGGGATTTCTAAAGTGATTTAGCATTCCACTTCCTATAATAACAGCATATTTCAATGCAACCACTTAATTATTTTAAAGGTTTATTTGATTTTATACTCTCTTTATCTGTCATGAAGCTATTTTATTTTTCTTCCACTTATATGAGTTTAGATTGTGTTTGTTTTAAATTTATATAAACACAGAATACAGAAATACAGAATGTAGCCATTAGCTTAGAGTACTACATCAATTTAAAACCTGATTCCAATGTTTCCATAAATGAAATAAATGGAATTCAGCACTAGGTGAAGGAGAAAAGACTGAATAGAACAAAGTCACTGGATGCTAAAATTCAAAATATCTCAAGATTTCAAGGTATGAATGCAAAATTAGGACTGCTGAACTCTCTGAGGGAAAAGAGAAGGGGCTAATATTTTATTCTTCCGTTATTGGGTGAAAATTTACATTATTACTAGGCCAACTCAAGCAGTTTATTTTAAAACTCAATCCCTCAGGAAGAAAAGAAATCGCACTTTCTGTAATGGGAGTAAAAAGGAATAAGGGGGAAAAATATAAGAACACAAGAATTTAATTCTAAATCATGAAAGCATAATGCTGAGGATAATAAAAAATTTTTCAGCTATGTATGAACATTCTTCAGCTGAATTTGAGACTGGAGCCATTTGTAACCATGAGCTCATAATTGTTAAGGGCTACAAGGCCCAGATTTTGCTTGAAACAGTAAAAAACAGTGCAAAACATACAATAAATAATCATAATATCTGTACTAAAGATCTATATTCTGGCATTGAACTTAGGGCCTAGTAGACAGATGAAAAGAAGCTAAACTCCATATTTTTCCTTATACCATGCAAATATTATCTGTCATATTCAGCCCTCAGCAAACGAGCTTACACAGACTGCTTGTATTGACCTTCATTCATTATTATGTTGGGCTTTTTTTTCCCTAAACTTGAAAAATTTCTCTAAAATATCTATTTTTATATCTATATAGGGATGGGTATTAACCGTAGTTTCATGTGGCAGGACAAGTAGCATGGATCCTTGAATTAAACAGGGATAATTTGAATTCAAGGCATGATTCTGGTCTGCAAGTGTCTGATATTTATTTTATGAATTTAAAGTAGTAGTCTAAGGTCCTCCTAAGTGTTGTGATCACAGTAGACTAGAGGCCTGAACTCCTGGAATAATGTCAATATATAAAAAACCCCCAAATGCTCAGAAGTTGCTTTCCACCACAAAAATCCCAAACTGAGCACAACAGAAGCAAGCCTGGTGACATCTGTAACACTCTGTGGAATATTAGCTATGGCTTGCAAGACACTTTTTTACACTGAGGCATGCTTTGTGAGTCACTCTACCAAAAGTAAGAGGAATACTTGTAAAGCAAATACTGTATTTAAGGGGTTGAACTGCTTCCCAGCTCTGTAACATCTGAACACATTTCTCTTAAATGGGTCTCAAAGACTGCAGCAATTCATATATCCTTTGGCACTTCTCTTTCGAGTTACAGAAACACTTCTTTGCATGAAGTGTTTTGATAGTTCAGGCAGGAGCAAGGTTGGTTTATACAATGAATATGCCTGTGTTTCAGGTAGAAGTCTTTTATCAAGGACAAAGTTTTGGCAATACTCCCTAAGTGTAATGAAACACCAGCATTGTTCTGGTACTTTGGAAATTTATTCCACAATCCAGTTCCACCGAGATGTACGTTATTAGCATGACTCAGTGCTACATATTGTCTATAAATAAATTAAGTCCCTCTTACACACCCACAGTACTGTAACATAAAACCATGTTGCTGTCTAAAGAGGCAGGCCCCTCTTCCCTCTTATCCTTGTATATTTCTCAGTTCTTTGATTCTGTCTGCAAGGGCTTTCTGGCAGGTTCTTTTTCCCAGAATAGGATTCAGGAACTGCAATGACTAAAAACTAATCTCCAAATCTTTACTTTCCCTCCTTCCCCACCCACTTTGATCAGTTTCCTTTCTAGCGAGCTCCGATGTGAACTTCTGAAATGTGTGGGAAGATGCACAGACTGTCTGTCCATATTCATGAAGATTTATGCAGAGTTCAAGTGACCATATAACCACAGCTGAAATTTGGTTCATTTTCTCTGAGCTCCTGCTGCAGTCAAGGGACAAAGAGTGATTTACCATCTCTAACAGGTTAACATAAGATCTGTGAACTGCCTTCTGAACCTAAGATCAGATGCTTAAAGGCAATAGTCCCCTAAGTGGCAATGCTCACTTTATTTTCATCTTTCACATGTTTTAGCTGATGTTTTATGATTAGTCTCGTGTAAAGATACTAGAATCTGGCCAAAACTCCCTATGAACTCATGCTGGCAGATTGTAAAGGATGTAATCTGATTCTGACATTTCCCCTTCTGCATTAGAGGATGTACATCTGTGTTCTTCAGATATTTAGAATCATCTTCAGATTCACTTTTTAGAATGCAAAGGACCCATAAATACTAATGCAATGACTACAACATCCATGAAAATATTCACACCACAGTAAAGAACTAAATGGGAAAAACATGTCATGAACACTATTGTGCACTGCGGCTGAAAATCCCCTATATAATGACAAAAACCTGCAATATGGTTGTTTTTCACCATCACTGTTATCCACTAAAAGTTGATTTTATTGTCTATTTTTTTTTTTTTTTTATTCTGTCAGTGGGGCAAGAAGGTGGCATATTCTTTGTCTTGGAGATCACTTTTTGCATTTCTGTATTGTCTCTTTTAGGCTATGTGCAAACTGTGAGACCTAGGAGAGTTTCTGGGCTCCCAGTCATCCTGCATCCTGACTCTCATATCAGGGGAAGGTTTGGACTTGTGCCATTTGCTTCATCCTGTGTACCCTGAATTTTTCAGAAATGGAACCCAGGTGGGTGGACAGACGGGAGGTTTCAAAATGCTTCATCCAGACTCTTACCCTGGACTGGTATTTCAGCATGAGCTAAACATGTACTCTCAGGTAGTATGTAAACATGGTCCCTGTATAATCAATGGCATTTTTTCAACAAGTTCTCTGATTTTTCTTTTACTAAAGCAAGACAAAAAGTAATTATGCCATTTCCTACCATTAGATTTCAACTATCAATACTGAACATAAAAGGATAATCCTGTATTTTAACGCATACTACTTACACTTTTGCAATTAATTTTGGCCTCAGTACAAGCTGGTTTTCTTCAATCAATTGCAAAAAAAAAGCACAGCCTTATTAAAGATGTTTACAATTTAATTCTTTACTTCCAACCTTATAAATCACACTAATGCACTCTGTCTGGGATACTTCCAATAGGCTGTTAGTGCGTGCTGGCTCTAAAGTATGAACAAATTGCACAGTGAAATTTGCCCCTGTCTCCTCACCAGAGTTATACCACCAACAATATCTCCAACTTCAGAAGTTAGACTTTTCCTTATTTCGATACTCTCTAGAGAAAAGGAAGTGTAGATGTGGAAAGACCTTCTTATCAGGGCCGTGCAGAGGGCAGAAGATTTTTTAGAAGTTAGAGTTTCATGAATCTAAGGGATAACATACTTTGAATGTTAGGCATTTTCCAGAGGATATTGTGTTGGCTGAATGCCTGCTATCAAGGAATTGTACAGGATGCATATTCAAAAGTTTCCTGATGGGAAAAGCAGAATGAGTTGGGCTGTCTGGGCAGATTTGAGTCATTTTCCTGAAGTCAGGATAACATCTCAACCTTTATGAAAGACATGAAAAGTTAGATTTCACCTCCTGGGGATAAAGGAAAATTTGGCTAAAAGTTACGACTAAATTCCAGAAGCTTTGATTGCCATGTTACCTGATAAAAAAGAAGAGAAACCTCTTTTAGAGAGGGATGCGAAAACAGTAGGGGGAAAAAAGACAAATAAATGAAAAGGAAAAATACTGTGGCCATCAGGAGGGACAACTGTGTCCTGGGGTGCATCAGGCACAGCATCA
Source organism: Corvus hawaiiensis (assembly GCF_020740725.1). Taxonomy (NCBI): domain Eukaryota; kingdom Metazoa; phylum Chordata; class Aves; order Passeriformes; family Corvidae; genus Corvus; species Corvus hawaiiensis. The sequence goes on from NC_063218.1 coordinate 19,010,831, forward strand.
TCAGCCAGTCAAAGGAGAGGACTTTCTCTCTCTGCTCTGCACTGGTGTGGCTTCACCTTGAGTCCTGTGTGCAGTTTTGGGCACCACAGTATGAAAGAGACATTATGTTATCAGAGATTGTCCAAAGGAGTGCAATTAGGATGGTGAAAATTTTGGAGAAGAAGCCATATAAGGACGTCTAAGATCACTCGGTCTGTTCAGCCTGAAGACGAGGAGACTGAAGTGAGTCCTTATTGCAGTCTGCAACTTCCTTGTGAGGGGAAGTGGAGGGGCAGACTGATCTCTTCAGTCTCATGACAAGTGACAAGACCCAAGGGAATGGCATGAAGCTGAGGTAGGGAGAGGTTTAGGCTGGATATCAGGAAAAGGTCCTTCACCCAGAGGGTTTTTGGGGACTGGAACAGGCTCCCCAGGGAAGGGGTCACAGCACCAAACCTGACAGAGTTCAAGAAGCATTTGGACAATATTCTCAGGCACATGTTGATTCTTGGGGTGTCCTGTGCAGGGCTGGGAGTTGGACTCGATGATCCTGATGGCTCCCTTCCAACTCAGCATATTCTGTTCTGTGATTCTATTTGATTCTGTGGTTCTGAGAGCACATGTACCTAACAAACTTTAATTTGGATGACATTGTAGAAATACGTCCATTTTAAAAAGAAAGAAGCAAATTAATCTGGTCAATGTAACAGCCTTCTTTTTGACTAAATAAAGAAAAATCATTATCGATTTTTATATAGTGACTGATACAACAGAAACTATTACTCAAATGAGAGAACAGTGTGACAAAGCCAGGGAAAGACTTAAAGTATGTGGACTGGGGAGTTTTCCAGGGCTTAAAATGCAAAAGCAAGATGCGTATTTATTTTATTGTGTGGCCATATGTTTCCATTAATGAAAAAGATGAAGCAGAGAAGACTGCTGAAAGCCAAAGAGATAACAGGAAAAATGTTGCTGAGGTATCTTTGAGGGAAAATTAAAATAATTTTTTTTGGAGCAGATGGAGTCTTAGGGAAACCAATATGTCTCCTAATATATATCCTCAAACATTTTCACTGGAATATTACCAACCTCTTTTATTAGAGTCTGGCATTGTAAGGATTTTGAAGCTGGTGGTTCTGCTGGATCTCAGACTCTCTCTGACACTAAAATACTTTAATGAGAATGGAAAATTTAGTGGGAAACAGAAGTAGAAAGTCCAGATATATTTCATGAATAAAAAAGAAGAAACCATTTTCATTGAAGTGTTCTTTTGTACAAATAAACTGGAAGAGAAAAAAAATTAGTGTCAAGATATATGAGTATATTTACCACTAAATAGTATATCAGTCAATGTTTCTGTCAACAAACATTCCAAAATCAATGAGAGAATCTTAAAACTCTTTTCTATATGATCTAATAGACTAGAAAAACTTGTAACAAGTCAGCTTCTGTCAAGAGACACACTAATAATTCTGTCTATTTTGTTCATGAACTCAGAAATAGCCAAAAAATTGGAGCTGGTAATAAAACACTAGGTAACTGCAAATGTGTAATTGGCACAAATATGTATCTAATTAAGTAAAGACTATCATGTGATGCCAGATTCAACAGAGGACAATAAAATTCATGTTTGATGGCTGATAGGTCCTATGAGTTTCCCATCGTTTAAACTGTGGTGTGGTATACTATGGTGCTGCTTTCCCAAACTTGGAGGGAAAGGTGGCAGCAGCAAATGAGGTGGTGGCTTGTCCTGTCCTCTGAGCTTCATGCAGGTCATGAGAAACCTACTGTGGAGAGGACAGGTTTGGACTTTTCTGGGCAATAAGAACTTGGAGGTGGGACTACTATTTGAATTCAGGTAAGCATGAGGAAAGAAGTAAGCTTGCAGCAGAGGTTCAGGCTGAAAGAAATATATTCCTTATGTCTGGTTTTAGGCATCTGGGATACATATAGAACCTTATGAACTCTGTACCCTCATCTGTCTTTAAAATAAACAGAGAAAAACAGACAGTCTTTCAAGATGGTGTATTATTCTAACCACATATGGAGGAATGACATCTATAAGAATGTGAATCACACTGTAAAAACACTTAGGTGTCTCCACTATAAAAAAGAAAGCTGAAGGGGAGGTGGGTGTTTAGATCTGGATGGATCAGCACCAGCCTGACAGGGTCTTTCTTTCTTGTGGCAACAAATAAATCTAACACCAATTCTCAAAAGTGATGAAAAGAAAAATGCTTTTCTTGTGACCTAGATAGCGCTGTGAGTCTCGTGTAAGACAGAACTAAACACAATCAACTGCAAAGTGGATGAAACAAGAGGACCCAACTTGTGGGGCTGAGGAAGGGAAGACTTATCTTCCGAACTTTATTTACTCTGGCTCATTGAACAGCTGTGGGTTTATTCTGCTTAAAGTGCTGCTTTCCTGTTCCCATATATATGCTTGTGACTTCCAAAATATACACCCTTATAAAATGCAAACTTTTGAAACCTACTGGTGTCTAAACTTAAAAAAACAAAATAAAATGTGCGGAGTAGATTCACACAATGTTTTTGATTACCAAGGATCTGGTCACACCAAATTAATTTCTACACAGATGTGGCTCCAGGAAAGGTTCTTTCTGTGTATGGGGAGCTTAGTGAGCCTAAGCGACTGTAAAGATATGCTTGCAGTATCAAGCCTGACTCAAATAAGCTTTTATAAAGATAGAATAAGATACAGAAAAACTTTGTTCTTGCTCTTTCTATCTGTTGTGGGTGATTCTTGTAAGAATTTAGGCAGTGAATACTAAGTGAGAACACAAATGGCTTTCAGACCTCATGGATATTATAGAAACTTAGAGATTCCCAACTGGCTCCTCATGATTCCACCATTCAGCTCTTCAAACTCTTAGGTATGACATCAATATTTCTACTTTGTATCATTTTAACTTAGATCAACATTCTGGGGCATGAACACATGCACTATGAACTTCTAAATATTTCAACAACAAAAGTAAACAAATACTCATTACGTATATACTGAACATGGAGTTGTAAAGAAAAACTAACTTGTCTTCGTTAGCAAGCTTTTAGTTTTATCAGATTTATGTAGTAAGATCTTGGTACCAGGGGAGCTGGAAGCGTGCTCTCTTGGCATCTAAGGAAATTAAATGTGCACATATAATTTTATAATTATTTTCTTTTTAAATATATTTGGCTAGAAGGAAAATTGATGTAGTTTTTCTGCACTGAGAACAGTGAGGAAGGTAGGTAGCTCTGGAGAGTACCCTGTCCCACTCTTCTGCTCAAAACAGGTTACTCAGGGCCAGATGCAGCCAGGTTTTGAACGTCTCTAAGGAGGCTACACAACCTCTCTGGGCAAGTCTTAAAAGAAGAATTTATTTTTCTTATGCTTCGAGTTAATATCCTGTATTTCAATTTATGCCCGTCTCCTCTTGTCCTACCACTGGACATCAATGAGAAAAGCTTGGCTCAGTCTCTACAAACTCCCATCAGATATTTACACACATTAATAAAATCCTCCCTAAGATTTCTATTTGTTTACTCAAACATGATAGAAATTATTATAAGTGAAGCTTCCTATCAGCACCAGTTATTCTTTTAAAAGATAACTTTATTTGCAGAGAATTTAAATAATTTTATTACATTAGTAATTCTTTTTAATATCTTATGTGTAATTTTTTTTTTAAAAATCATATAAAAACATTCTTATTTCAAAGTTTTTCTTTCAACATTCAAAATACTTTAAACCTTTTTCTTTTTTTTTCATCTCTTCTGGCTTTTTAAAATTGTTTCTGCCAATCAAACAAGTTTTTCTTGGATTAATAAGGGAAGTATCAAAAATTTCCAGTCTAACACATAAAGTGATGTTTTGATCAATTTAAATCTCCACTAATTATTTGTCCAGTTCTTTGATCAGAATCTGTAGCAGAAATTTATATTTACCTATATGTGATTTTGGAAATGAACTACAGAACTGATCTGCACTTCTCATGTTACGTGAAATTTGTTGGTAGGCATTTTCAAGAGGTTGCACTCATTATATGTCTTGTCAGTTCCTTCTTCAAGAGTTTTTGTAATATTTTTAATATGGTTCAAAACAAGGAAATATAAAATTTAGCATCAGTGTTTAAAATATTTGATTAGCTGCATTTTTAGATGCAGCTGTACCAACTATAGAGGAGTACAAATTTTGGCTTTATTACTGCTTCAGTTTCTGACCAATTAATAGGCACAATGAAAGTAAAATCATAGAAAACTGTAAGCTTAGTTTTGATATATTACACCATGTTTGCAAGGAGCAGAATAAATCTATTAAAATACATATAACATATTTTAAATCAAATAGTACTATTAAATTCATCACTTAGCTCATAGGTTGTTTATAAAATATTTCATTTTTAAATATGGCCTTTACAACTTAAAATAAAAAATAATTTTGGAATTCAGACTTTGCATTCTGACATTAATTTATTAAGTATTTTGCAGTTACAATTTAAACTGCAGTGAATAGTTCTGACTGCTTACCTAAATCACTTTATTAATTCTAGCTCAAGTATAAGTTGATAAGCAGACTCATACTATGCATTCTTTCAGAGCATAATTTGAAAGTTTATCTTAGGAAAACTAAGATAATTAATCCCATAATTTCAATCAATTTCTTAGGATTGTTTAGGATTTTAAAATTTGAATTAATGACTTTTCAGACAGAAAAGCTTTCCTTCATAATCTAAGTTATCTTTTTTGACACCATTTTTTCAGGATTAATTTATATGATGCTTTGAAATGTGAATATTTCTCTGATGAAAGTGAGTTGTTATTGGACAATGACCACAAGTAATATAAAATCTGCAGACTACAACAAAGCAATTCTGATTTATTGCCCAGCACCTACCCCTATTCCACCAAACAGTAAGGAAGTGCATTTTTTTGATGCTAGTAGTGCTGAAGACTATATTTAAGAAGAATCAAGATGACAAAAATCTTAGTTTACAGAATCTAAGCTTAGCAACCATCTTGGTGGACATGTAAGGGCTTGCACATGCATAGATGGAGATTTCCTGGTGAGATTATTTTCAAGGGGCACTGTTAAAATTTGCTTTCAGTCAGTTTCAGAAGCAATCAACCAGTTCAATATCAGCTACATAGATTTTCTTCGTTGTTTTACCCTTTTCCCCAGCTCTTCCAGGATGTCATTATGTTCACTAAGTTCTTTGCATTAGAAAATCACTTGTGGTAATCAACAGGAATTAAATTTAGCAAACAAGAAATTGAGGTTCTGAACGAAACCAAATTTGTAGTAATTTAATAATCTTCATGTATAGTGCTATTATTTTGTGTAGAGGTATAATCATCCTCACAAAAGGAATAAATCAGAGGTGAACTAGATCACTAGAAGCCTACCAGTCCAACCTTCAGGAGGAAGGACAGGCCAGTGGTGCAATGAGACCATTTATTTCTTCTGCATGTAAACAGAAAATGCTAAATAATGACAATGAGGTAAAATCCATAACTGTATACATGAATGGGACATTTTCAATATCGTTACTTCTGTACAAATACCTCCAAAACACTCTAGGAAATAGTGAAAGGGATAGATCTATTTTTGTTTAATCAACAGTCAAATTAAATTAGTAATTTAAACCAGTAAAGGAGAAGGGAAAGCCAGTAGATGCATCCCTTTTGAAATGGAACATTTAAACTCAAACATTGACTGAAATACTTTATACTGAATATGTAAGGGGATTAATGTAATTTCTTCCATGTTTTCTCACAAGGCAAGAGAGAAAAATGGCATTTTTATTTCTTGCAATGGTCGTGCATTTAGCAGGTTCCAATACAATTAAAATTATAGGAGGTGTTTTCACTTTGTTCTTAAATCATGGAGCTGTTCACATTCTGTTTCACAACAGTAGGCATAAAGGAGGAAGCAGGATATAAACCAAAAACTATTCTGAATTCTGCACCCCAGCCATTATCTTTGTTGCTCTGTTTCTCATTTAAGCTAGGAATTCCCTTCCCTCCTTCACCCCCTAACAAAGAAAAAAACCAAACCAACCAAAAACCAAACCAACAAAACAAAAAAAATCAAAAAAAACCCCAACAAACCCCAAAGCCCAAAAAAAAAAGCCTGAGATATATTCTCATGAAATTATAGAAGAAATAAAAATGTGTTACTGGAAAAACATACACACTTCAGAGTACCAATATTTTTCAATGGAACAAAAGTATAGCATCAAAAACTGACTCCAGCTTGTAACTTTGCTGTGTTGTCTGAGGATGCTTGTGCTCTTCAGTCACTTCTATATTCTAGTTGTAGATTGTGTAAATGTCTTTAAATTTAGCCTTAAATTGGTCCTAAATTAGAACAAGTTTTCATTTAAAAAAATGAAATCCCAGCATGTGAAGTGCAGAGCTGCAGAAGGATTGTTTGCTTTCCAATGTACATGGTCTGGAGCTTTATTCTGGACCCAGGCCAGTAACCAGGGTCAGGGTGTGAGCTACACTAAAATTTTTAACACTCTCAAAATTCAACAGCTTGGCTCAGCAATGCTTCTAGCTTAATATTAAAATATTTCTGTATTGCATGATGTTTGGAGAAAATACTAGGACCATTGTTTTCCTTGGGATTTTGATTTGGGGTTTTTTTTCAGGGTGTAGTGGTTTCTGTGAAGTAGTGAGGTAGGGCTACCTTTTTGAAGAGGCATCTTTGGAGGTTGCCTCCTATTCTGGGTCATACATTCTCTTCGGGAAAGGGAACAGCTGGGAAACATTACAGAGAAAGACTCAGAAGCCATATAAAGTTCTAGAGTACTTCCATTTGTTCCTCTCCAATGGTTGAAAATTGCATGCCGATCATCTACACATATGACCTCAGATTTTGAAAGGGCTATCCTTCATGTACTTGTGCCATGAATATCTCAAAGCTACATGCCAATATGCACATTCAAGCAAACAAATCACAAATGTTATCCCATTATGTCGAAGCTGTACTTGCTAGGTGTTCCAAAGTACTTGACTCTATTGCAAATGGTCAAGCTGCCAACGCCCATACATATGGTGTAGTCTCATAAATTAGGAATAATTTGTGTCCAAAGTTTTTCTGTGTTAATTCTGCTGTGAAGGATCTGAACCAATATTTTTGTTGAATGTGGTTCCTTTTCATATAACTTTTCAGGTCTATGATGTTTTCTAGCTAAATTAAGTTAACCAAAAATATTTCTAATTTGAAGAAAAATGCTTATCATTTTTTAATGAAAGAGAATTGCTAGCTGCTGGTTTTGCTTTTTTCACTGCCAAAACCCAATCCAAAACTAACTGTGTGATTTATGAAGACAGCCTTGCCCTGGTTCTTTTTCAGGCCCACCCTTTACTGTCTGAACAAGAATCTCTAAAGCAGTGAAGCATTAGAAATAATCTATTTATTCTAACTTTTTTTTTATAAAAACACTTTTATTCTAAAATCACAACAAACAAAACATTTCTAAAATGAATTTGTACAAATAATAGATTTGTTTAGTTTATGCTAGAATTGGCTGACTGCTAAAGCAGAGATGCTATCCAGTTAAGGCCAGCCTGGAATGACTATTCCTTTAATTGGGGACATAAAGACCAGGCACAAAATACTAGCTGCATTTTTTTTAAGAAGAGAATGCATTTGCTATGATTTATGAATTTATAATCCTCTTTCTCATGGCCAGAAGTGAAGCCATTAACATAATAGATCACTCTTAATAAATGCATTTTTTAATGTACTTCACTCTGGTGTGTAACTGGGCGTATGATTAAGTACAGACATATGTGTGATGGTGGGACAATTTCTTTCTGACCAAATGACCTCTTGATCAATTGACAAGGAAGTCACAGTGAAGTCCTTTCTAAAGGGATACTGTAAAAGCTGTAAGACATAAGCAGTAACCTGTCACAAGCGTACAAGAAAAAGATGTCATTCACTTTTGAGAATTTGGGTTTGCACTTTTCGTCATCTTATCATTACAAATTGTTAGTTCTATTTTAAAGTATGACATCACTCATAGAGAAATTCCTGGACAGTTTTCTTAGGCTTTTTTTTTTTTTTAATGTTCTGTTAAGTCTGCATCTGTAATTTTAGCTTTTATCATCTAGGGATCAAAACTGATTAAATTCCTACAAATATCCCAGGAAACATATTGTTAGGAGTCAAAAATTCTTGCAGAAGATAGAACAAACCAAACAGGCCTTATTGTCAAAACACAGCTTTCCTACTGTATTGTTCACTGCAGCAGTCACCTTTCTTAACTTGGAAATACCAGGATATATCTGTTAAAACATGAGAGTGGTATGGATGTATATTGCTTGCACTTAAAACCGTTTGAGTAGGGTGCTTTGTAGTACCACGACGCAGAGGAAAACATTTCCAGTTTACAATGAGAAGAAATACCTTTTTGCAGAAAAACAAACATATACAAAGTATTTTCGAAATGTATCTGTTCTTGTCTGTGCTGCAGAATTCCTCCTGGGCAAGTAATTCGGTATTTATTTGCCTCAGCTTTCTACCTGAAAAATGGCAATAGCAGTATTTTCCAAATGCTTTCTATCAATCTTGTCTGATTAAAATATGGACTTTACTGTGCAGCAACAGGAAGTGCATTTTATTGCATAACTATTTCCCAAATACAGCGAAAAGTTTCATAGAAATAAGCCAAATAGAAGACTTTGGGCCAAATGAATGGCTTTTTCTTATTTTTGAGGCATTGATGGAAATAGTGAAGTGGGATTCAGATCACTTTTTGGATTCTTTTTCTGAAGATAATCAATGAAAAATTACAATGAGAAACCAGGGTACATTTATGAGATCCACAGAAGAGAATAGATGGAGAAAACTGTCTGATGGCCCCTCGACTCATTTGTGCAAAACAGTAAGGCACAGGTTTCTGTCCATTCACTTTGCTGATTAGTAAAATTCACTTCCAACAAAGAGAACAGTGAAGCAATAAATCTATGTCTGTTCTTTATGCATAGGCAGAAACAGGACAGAATATGTTGGAATGAGATGTTAACTTGAACATTAAGCTGTCATGTTAATGGATCTGTTGCTATCCTTACCAGAGAAGGCCATGCTTCAGTATTCTACCTTGACCAGATTTTTTTCATTAACTCTTCATGGTGCAGTATTTAAGGGCACCATTGCAACTGCTTCACATATCCAAGTAAAATAGCTGCTCTCTACACTGTTTCTCTCTCAATCTGATGTGTTGTAGTATGTCAATCAATCAGTAAGATTAAATAATGTTGTTTTCACAAAATTCTGGATACTTTCATAAGAATATTCTGAGATTAACTTTTCAATTAGCTGTGTTTCACTGCCTTTTTATTCCTCTACAGTTCCTTTAGATTTCAGACCAATAGAGTTTTACTGACAGAAGTTATTTGATTGAGGCACTTCTCATTCCACCAGATGTCTGTTCATAACTGAATTCATTCACTTTTCATTAATTATCCCTCAATTTCAAGAAAGAATACTGGAGACAAAATGTTAGATAAAAAGCCAGTCACACACTAATGTCCCTAGGTGGATAACCAAAACACGCACAAATTTTCAACTGGTGTTCACCAGAGTCAATGGCAGTCTGTTGAATTTGGACACAAATTCTCTTTTCTGACCACTAGCTCTCCCCTGGGGTTTCATTCTCCAATTCACCGTAAGGCTACACATGCAAGCAAGGCCTTGGGCATTGCAGAGTTGGCTTTAGTATAGTTTCTTCAGAATTCAATTTGCATTTTTAAAGCCATAGAACTGAAGGGCAATTCATCCATCAGGCACAATTTAAGTGTGTTCAGAAATCACCTCAGTTCACTCCACAGTCAAGATTACTGTCCGTAACATATTGACCATTGTTGCACTTTTCTACATTAAAGATAATACTTGCACTTTCAGTCAATATGATCCAACCACGATAGCAGGTGGTATTTTTGGTCTCTCTTTGTGCTAGTTTGAAAACAAACCAGTGGGAGGCACCAAGTCAGAATAACAATTTAATGGAAATTAAAGAAAAGGAAAAAAAAAAAGTAAAAGAAAACACTGTCAAACTGACAGAGTCAAGGTACAACCTGACACCCTGTTAGGCAGGGTGGTGGTAGCAGTCTGGTAGAAAGGTGGCTGCAGTCCTCTGAAGCAGTGATCCTGTAGTAAAACAGTCTGCTCTTCCTCAGAAAGTCCAATGGTGGCTGCGTAGCTCCTGTCCTCTGGAAATCCAGTGGGAAGCCAGTGTCTCTGGTGTTCAGCCTCAGCTTATATCCAGGATGGAATGCTTGGTTCCTCCCTCTGGGTGGAGCATCTCACAATGGGGTCATGAGTCATGAGGCCAAGTGTTGATTAGGCTCATTAACAGAAGATAGTCCGGAGGGAGTTATCTCTGAGTCAGGCGGCAGGACAATGATGGGCAATTAACAGCAAGATGGTCTGGGGGGAGGAGGCAAGGAAACACTGCCCCACCTGATTTCAACAGCTGATGGGGATGGTAATAGAATACACTGCAACCCAGGACACTCTTTCTGAAATAAATTTCAAATTTAGAAATTTCATTCTAATTTCTATACATACTTATCAGAGAATAAATGGCTCTTGGGATTACTTCTTCCAATTACATGCTGAAAGTGCAAGAACCTATAAATTCCAAGAATACATAATTAAAAATTACATAGAAAGACCAAAATATGTCAAATATGTTCATTATGTGTGACTAAAAAATGTTATATTAATAGAGAATAATACAAGTCAGAATAGCTGCCTACAACGAAACCTTTCTGGTGAAAATGCAAGCTACATATGGCAAACCTATACCGAAATGACTACTGATTTACATATTGGCCAGACTGATGACTTGAAATTTTTTTTTAAATCCTCCCAAATAGTTCTGTTACATCATTACAAACTTGTGTTATTTTATCTTTTTTTTTTTTTCTACTTTTTGCATGAACTTGCTAAGCTATAGGAAAGATTTTGATTTGCATTCAAATTCTTGAGCCAAGTTTATAGTGGACTGACTCAACATAACCCAGTTCATGGGAACGTTCCCTCGTGTATCACTGAAGTGTTATTCTGGAGTCAAATTTGTCAGCTATTCTAATAGCAGACAGCAAAGCTACACAGCAATTTAGAACAAGAAGTCATGAGAAATGTCATGTGAGTGGTACGAGGATTTACTTTGAAAAAAACTTTGTAATAGCGGAAAGGGAGTAGAAAATTCTAATAAATAGAATTTGTAAGAAGAAATCTAACTAGAAAGTAAAAAAAAAGAACCTTGTGGTTTATACCCATTACTAAAAATAAAACCAGAAAATACATAAATACATTTTAACCTAATTATTATGTAATTTTAAATTAGAGAGTTACAATACTATCAGTACATGAAAATAACTCCTTCCTGTATCTTGGATTTTCAGGCTGATAGTAACTGCTGAAGGAAACCTTGTAACTCAAGCCCTTCCTTTTTTTTTTTTTTTTTTTTTGCCAAAAGTTGAAAAAATAAAAAATCTTGACATGACACAGATGCAGATTGGAGGAATGGTTTGTTTTAAGTGAGAAGGATTAATGCTTCTCAATATACTGTGACATGAAAACCTCCACTCTGCAAAAGCTAACCTTCTTATCTTTTCACAGGATACTGCTGTCTCACCATAATGCAAAGCAGCTTCAGCATCGTGTTGAAAGTTGGCACACAGATGAGAGTTCACGAGCACAACATTTGGATCCAGATATATTTAAATTTATTAAAGGTTGACAAAGCATTGCTGCTATTTTCCAAGTCAATACATCATATCACCTAACAGTGACTTGTGAGGTTAGAAGTGAAAAATTAGATCTCTGAAAGGTTTACTTCAAATAATAGATTGGTTGAGATATGAAGTATCCCAAGAATAGATTCTTAGGGTCTATCCATTGATAGAGAAGTCTGTGGAGATTTGATTGAGGGTAAAAAAACAGTGTAGTATTCTCTTTTTACATGAGAAGGTAAGCCAACGCACCAAACTGAGGACTATGTGGAAACAAAACATAAATGAAGAAGCCAATGAAAACATAATTACAATTCGTCTAGAAATAACAACACAATTTATGAAGAACAGTGTGACCAATGTGGGCCAGGAAGAACTCAAACTCCCATTTCACATTCTGCTTGAGTGTGGGAATTAGAGAGACAATTTCCTCATATGGAGTCTCATTTCAAGCAGCCAGAATGATGGAGTGGAATTCATGTACATCCCAAGAGTAATGGACCACAGGGTGTTTGAAATTGCACAGATTTGCTGGTATCAAGAAAAAGAACAGAGTAAGAAAAACAAATTATGTACAGGAAAGTGTCCAGGTGCCTTCCCAGAGTCCAAGTATTTATTGCAAGAATTTAAGTTGAAATAGTTAAACATAAAAGGAAAATAATGAATGGTGGCACTCATGTTGAAAGTGAAGGAATATAAAATAAGTTTTAAAATAGAGCATTTTAATTAAGTTTTTTATCCTGCTCTACCTTATGCAATGAGATACCATAGCGAAGAAAAACAAAAATTCCTGGAAAAGTAGATTTCATATTGCAGCAAAGTTTGTCTGTTGAAATAACATGCATGTAGTAACAAACTAGTGCCATTTCTTCTGAACAGTACCATGAAAAGGGATTATAATAAAGTATGTTACAAAAGTATAACATTTGGAATTAAATGTTTGAAAGTCTCTGAGGATTGCTTAAGGATATTCATCCCTGGCACTCTGTAACACAGAAAGTCTTCAAGTCTTACGTCTTCTGCATTGAAATTAATCCTCAGCATTTCAAAACTTGGTATACCATAAGAAAAATGAAAATATAAATCTATAAGACTTTTTGAGATGCCTGTAGACCAAGACCAAGAAGCTGTCTTTTACTACTTATTGTGGAAACTAAATGTCTTAAAGGCTGCGGCTGAAATTCACAGGGATCTCTTTGCCAAAGAGGCTGGGCCCTGCTTAGCAAACAGGAGAGCATGGTGCAACATAAGAAGCCAAAGGGTGGAAGGGCTGATATGAAACCCAGAGGTTTCTCTGAAAGATCTGATGAAACTCATAGTTTCCCATGAATTTTTCAGTTTTAATGAGTGTAAAAATTTCCATAAAAAGAAAATATTTCTGAGGAAACTGGGCAAAAATTTGGATTTAGCTTTTAAGAGGTAATCACTAACATTCTGCCTCTAGGGTGCCTACAGATAGACATGAAAAATGTAATTATAAAACTGTCAGCTCAGGTACTGGAGACTCTCTCCATCTCTGCACTAGTACCAAATTTTCTCTATATTTTTTTGCTGCTCAGTGAGACTGTTACCTGAACTGTTTTTTTAGTTTGGTTATCTACATTATATGGATGTTCTTCAATATCTTTGAAAAAAGTTTATAGACTCCATTTCAGGGGTTTTTTCATACTTAATCTATTCTGCATTCTTTTCTTCATCTGAGGAATTCCTAAACTTAATTTGATCTTAATATGAATGTGAAGAAAGTTTGAGATAAGGGTTGTGAAATATAGTAATAAAAAATGTGCTCTATTTTTCTGATTTTTATGTATTCTAGTATGACTATTTAAAAAATTATCAGTTTTAAGTTGCAAATGGAATAGGAGGGAATAGTATATGATAAACAAAAAAAAGGCTGAGTTCAATTTGTATATAATTTCTTTTGCTTTAGTGTCATTACATCAAGGATTTATTTGACTCACTGTACTCAGAGCAGAAAGAAGGTACAGCCACATGATGTTTTTGAAGATCTGCAGGTGCAAAGCAGCCAGAAAAGGGATTTACAGTCACCAGAGTAAAGTTTTGTAGATTCACAGTAAATGAAACATACCCATAGCTGGAGTGATCTGTGAGAATGTAGCAATTTTTTCTGTAAAAATGGTGCCACATTAAAAGGTTTTGTGTGGGTATTTTCTCCATTTTTTTGCTTTACTACTCTTCCTACTTGTTATTGCATTTTCCAAGCAATGTGAGGACTGCTTCTTGCTCACTGCAAAAAGAGGGTATCTGCCTAAGTGACTCTATAAATGTACAGTCATACAAATGATAGAAGGAGGAACGAGACACAAAGAAAGAGACTTACTTGCAATTACTTGCAGCTTTCCACTATTTCAGGTCAATGCTACCTCTTATCTCAAGATATTTCAAATCAAAAGGGTCAAGGTCTCTTCAATAAATTCAGTTGTGAGCAATGTTTAATGAAACATTATAGCAACATCATTACCAATAGCAGAAAGCTGAGAGAAATCCAACCACTGTTTGACAATCTGAATCAGAAGCTGAAATTCAGGTATGATTCACATTATTCTGGGATCTAGAGTAAAATAGTTCGCAGTTGTTTTTCTGTGTGGGGAACATAAGGTTTAATTTTCATGGCTTACACTCTAAGAATCTTAAGACAGTCAAAAATTTAATTCAGCTAATAATACAATGGCAATAGATAAGAACGCAGAAGATATCATTGTGTATATGAGGACATGTGATTTTATCTCCTAAAATGTAGTGTATTGCTGGATGAACTATGTGGTAAGCATCAAAATGTTGTTGATATAAAGCCAAAAGATGAGACCTTGCCTGAAGCATTCAAAGTATCCTTTGTCAGCACTATTTCTTATGAAAGGAATTCAGTCTTCATGCTGTAGTTAATCCTTGACCTGCCATCCACGCCTGCCAAGGAAACTGACACTTAATGCCAATTAGAGTGATCTCTGTTGTGACTTGGACACAGCTCCACTGGGACCTGTCTTGCAATCAGCAACAAATTATGCGAAGGACTTTGAACAGATCAGATCACACAGTCATGAAATTGTAGCCATCAGACACGAGTTAGCCAAATTTGAACTAGCAATTGATAAGCTGGTGGCTCTATATTATCACTTCTGTTATTCTACTGATGATTTGCTGATCCATCCAAAATATGTCTGGGGTCATATGTCTCCAAAGACATGCACCAGATTCTTTCTATTGCATAGATGAGTATTTTCGATCCATTCCAGTCAATGTGCCTTTTGTTTATCAATCCAGATAAACTGAATATATAACCAAAACCAATCAGAAAAATGTGATAATAGAGGGTTACATATTTTAAATTAATTACATAATATTTACACCACCCTACCTGGTAATATTTTATTTTAATTACTTTTCTCCTGTAGTTCAATGTCGGAGCACTAGTATTATATGTACTGTTCTAGTCTTCTCTATATATTTATCACTGAACTTAGCATGAATTAAGTAGGCCTCAACTACTATATATAGAATCAGAAATTGTCTGAGCATTATCAGTAGGCATAAAGCATCTTTCAGTTTAGTTCATGGTAATCTGGTATAACAAGTATTACTGTTAAAATTGAAGAGGAAATGTATAATTATAAATAGGATATCACTGGACAAACTGGATCATTTTTACAAGAAAAGGAACTTATTTTAAAGAGTTAGAAACATAAGGAACCTTCTGAGAAGAATTTGCCAACAGAGCATTAAAACAACACTGTGGAGTGCCAGAAAATCTGGAAAATCATTTGAGACGATAAGAAATATAGTAGAGTATTGTATATGAGTAAGCCAGGAGGAGCAGTTCCAGAAATAACTTCTGCTTACCTGTAGGAAAGACTGGATTAAGCATAAGGCTAAATAGATTCCCACTCCACCTCTGAAGGTTATTATAATTACAAAAAATATACAATATAAAGTATGAAAAATAAAAATATGTCCATAAATCTGAAATATATTTATATATTTTTACTTGGAATAAGGACTTGAACCAATATCTAATAGAAGTACATCTGTCTTTTTAAATATGCAGAAATATGTGAACTATAATTAATTAATCTTGGGGACAGCAGATCACCAACTTTTCTTTGAGGGAATGAATGATTAATGGTTGCCACTTCTTTCCAGGGCTTTTACGCTTCCTATAGGAAAGGCTGCAAATAAGATGATGCTTGTGAAGCTGTGACCACTGCTAGACACCTTTCTATTGCAATATACAACGTCCATCTTTGTGCTGGCAAGAGTCAGGAAATATCCACATTTTCCACATTTTAGGTCAGGTGAAAACCTGAGCTGGGCTGACTGTGTTCCACAGAGGTGAAAGTACTTTGTGGGTGGCATCATTACTGACCTGGGGACACCCGAAAAAATGCTCTAAATCCTTTCCTGAACAGAGAATAACAAGGATATTTCAAGACCAATCATACCATAAATATTTGTGGGAACCAGACATTCTTTTATTTAATGAAACATGAAACTGAATGAATGAATGAATGATCTTTTCAGCGATCACACAGTTTTAGCTCCAATTCAGAAGCTGATTACTTTAAATATTGACACTCTTTTAATGTAATGCTTATTTTATATTGGTTAAAGTCCACTGAAATCTGCAGAATTATTCTTAATTTATGTTGGCATAAACAACTTTAAAACCAATAAAAATCTCAGATTCTCCTCAGGTCTGGGATTTTTGGTTTATGTTCCTTTGGTGGGTTTTCGTCTACTAGCGGACTTTCAGTTATGCAGTTATAACCTTGCATTTCATTTGAAGAATTTTAAACTTTGGTAAAAATGTATAAAAGACAAGCAGCTTCTGAATATTCAATACAAAAATGTCCCAGTATGTCTAGAAAATAAATTAAATCAGTCCTTACTAAAAAGAAGTTCTGTAAGCCTGCAGCCAAGCAAAATATCAGCTGGTAATTCTTTGAGGATTTTTTTCTAAAGGAAAATTAAAAAAAATATAGAATAGTTTTTTAATGGACACTTCCTGGGAAAGTTAGGCTATGTTTAATAACCTTTATTATTTTGCATATAGGATGACCAGAGGACTATTAAGGTTGTTACAACTGTTACTTTGTCAGCTTCCTAAATAGTTGTAGAAGATGGTTGTTGACAAGTGCTATTGACAGCCTGTTGTCACCCTCTGAATCCCTTCTTGTTATTTTAAGAAAGCCTGACTATAAGCAGCAAGGCATGAAAACTGAAACTTAGTAGCATGCTTGGTAAAGCAGGCAGAAGAACTTTCAATCTGTGTATTGGATGCTTCAATACCATGCATGAAACTGCTTGATTTTTTTCTCCTAAGTGTTATAATAATAAATGGAAATCAAAAGGGGGCGCCCACTGTGACCTTTTAGATTCTCAGATTATTTCTGATGACTCTGGTGAGCTCAGTGATCATGGGACATAGTCTGCTCCAGATGGAAAAAAAAGTCTGAAATCCTTCCTGTTGAGGATGAGGCATGGAATAGACAAAGGCCTGTTTTGAGAACCAGTCTCTAGGATTACTTATTTTAAATGAGGCTGAAATTTTTTTATTCAAGGAGTATTCTACCTCTCTTTTGCGGGCTTGGCTGCTTTTGGGTGGGGAGGAGGTGTGAAAGTTGAATGAATCATTGTTATAAATCTATTGTCCTCAACCATAGCACCATGGAAATAATTTCATTTCTGCACTGGTTAATTAATACAAATTTATTCTGTAAAACTGAATGCAAGGTGATACTGAAGTTTATACTATGTTCTGCTTTGAAGAATATGAAACAGACATCATGTCTGAGCGATGCAGTTTTAATGATACAGTACATTAGAATTCATTATTCTCTTAGAGATCTGTGTGTTCTGTTATGCATACAGAGAAATGTATACATGGGTACAGCAGACACTGTCAAATGGAAGAAAAATAAATTACTTCGTTGTCAGTGCAAAATCCCCTATCTTTATCTCTATGCTTTGCATGGCCAACAGAGTGATGAATTATTATCTCTTCTGTAGACATAAAAGGCTAGATCCACACAGAATGCATGCTGATTATAAAAAATAACAGCATTTCTCTGGACCTACTGCATCCAAACTCCATAGCGTTATTAGACACAATGAAGTCAACTCCACATGAAGCCCATGAAAGTGCTGCATGGACTATAGGAATGCTTAAAAGGTTGAGAACTTTGATCCAGTGAATCTATGCCTGATTTCAGTACAATCAGTGTCTACAAGTTTTTTTCATAGGAAGTGTAATTAGGGAGATGTGAACACTGTTTAGACATGGCAAATTCTTTGAAACGGCCTTCCCCTTTTTGTTAGCAACAAAAAACTGCTTTTAAATTGGTAGCTATTAGGAATAGTAGGCAACAATTTCCAGATATGAGCCTATTTCTTTCCAAAAACCCCAAAAGCAGAAAATTAATTTAAAAACTTCGTAACTTACTAAAGTGTTAACTTACTAAATATGACTCATTTGTTCATTTTACATTTTGCAGCATCAGTAGGTTAGTGATATATGACAAACGAAAGTGTTTCTTGGGCTGGATGCACATGATATTTTTTCCATATTAAGAAATAGAATAGTGAATGAAAAGACATCTCAGTGCAAAATGGCTGAAAACCTGCAGAACTGCAGCTGTCAGTTAGCTTACTCTTCTGCATTAGCAGATTTAAATATTAACAGAACATGCATTATAGTAGTTTTTAATGGGACATTATCAAGTGTTCGCATATAAGTGTATATAAGTGTATTTTGCTTTAGTTCTAAAAGCCTCTTAGGCACTTTTTCTTTGTCGGAATGGATTGTCTTCATTGGGTAAATGGACTTTTTCAATTCTCAGCACAAGACAGCTTGACCTATTGGAAATGAAACTAGCTTTGCTGCTTTAATCCAAACCCACAGTCCTTGAACTGTTGACACTATTACAGTCTATGGGTCTGATTAAATCTGTCACATGCACCTATGTGGTAAGGGTGAAAACAATGTATAATCAGCTAGCAAAAAAGGTCCTCTGACAAATAAAAAAGCCCATCAAAAAAAGAGCAAGGTTGTTACTGGTGATATATATATGTTAAGCATATATGTCCCTGTAACTTAGTATTCAGTGGAGGTTCCCTCCAGGCTTCCCACAGACCAGGTGGAATACACTGCACTGGCTTCACAGACAGCTCAAGGCACTTTGACTCAGCGCTGGAATTTGCAGGGCAGGATATCTCTCTGAATCAAAACCTGTTTCCTAATGGAGCAGCAGTCTCATGGAGGTCACGTGGAGATGATAACAAAAAGAAAGCATTTGGAGAAGGAGACAGGAATTCTGTCTAAATATGTGGGTCTAGCATGGCAAATGTAGGTCCTGTAGATTGTTGAATAGATTTGTAAACTTAGCCAGTTTAAATTGCTAATTTACCAGCTAAGCACTGCTTTTTCAGGGAGTCACTAATCCAACATGTAAATCAGGAATCAGTAGCTTTCTGTTCTGCTGTCATTTGTGAGGGGAAAGAAAAGGTAAACTTTCGATTATTTCTCTTCATTCATTCTGATTTGCCACATTTAGCTAGTTTCAATTTTTTTTGCATTGATTAGCATTGCTTAGGGGAGAACGGAGAAGGGAGAATAATCTCAGAAATTATTAGATAGAGCCAAATTTTGGTTCATACTGCTGCCCATCATTTTTACTAGGAGAAGGAAAATTCCAGAAGTTAAAAAAACAAACAAACAAGCAATATAAAGTGTGCATCATTTTGCTGCATTGACTATTAATGATCTGCAAGTTGCAGATCAGCACACAGTGCTGTGGTGTTGTGACAAAATATGTAAATTTTGACTACAATGCAAAAGCCGTTAATGTTGGCAAATTTCATAATTGGCTCGAGCATTTTCCATTGTTTTCATTGATATTCAACATACTCCGACTTAAAGTGAAACTTAAAAAGAGGTCTAACTATATTCACATATTAATCAGTGAATTTTACAAGGCATTAAAATTACCTGTCATTTTCTAAGGTTGAAGGCTATATTGACTTTAATATTTTTTAAAATAAATCTCTCCAGTTTTAAATGGAAGTAATTGGTGAGCAGGGAGATAATGAAGTGTGGGAAAAAGATGCAGTCATGATTTAAATTGCTAAATTTTATGGAAAGACAAAAAGAAAAAGAGCTCATTTGATATCCTTGTGTGCATTTTTATTTCCCTATGCAAGTTATGGTTAAGAAATATTTTTCAAGTGAGTTTTCTTTTGTTCACAGAGAATAATTGTATTTTAAGAACTAGAATATCTAGCATAACTGATGCAAATATTTTTATTAATAGTGTTTCCTTCTACAAATATACACAATCTTAGTATACAAGCATATCAATCTTCCTGAATGTGTGATCAGACAAAAATTATGTGGGCTTGAAGATATTTTCTGTTATGGAAAGACTCTATTCTTGGCCACACACAATGATCCACAAAAAGTAGCTACAAACCAGTTCATTTTTTAATTTATTTCTGGACTAGGTGTTGTTGCTTCTCATTGCACCTGGAAAATATCCAGAGAAAGATAGACTTTAGCGAAGTTAAGTAACTGTTGCTCTTTAGAATTTGCAGGGGTTGTTTCTTTTCATGTTGTTTTCGTATGAAAATTCTGTTGGCACTCATTTCTTGGGTAGTTAGCTTTTACTGAATAATTGTACTAAAATCTTATTCGTTTAGATTTGTCAATTACCCAGTCTCTGTTCTACAGCATATTAAAAAGTTACATGCAACATGGCTTTGAAACCGACAAGTTTTCCCATTTGTGCTGCAAACAAAAATGAAACTGATAGCAACTATACAATTGTCAGCAGGAGTAGGCAGATACAGGCTTCATCCCTGGTTTTCAGCTGACTAGGTTAGCTCATCTGACTCCAAGACGTGAGGTACTTACAAGATCACTATTAACAACAGCTAAAAAATCAGGAATGCTCTGGGGGTTAGACTAAAATCTGGATTGGGCAAATCTGGAACATATAAACCTGCACAGACTGTTTCAGGTGTCTGTTACTACAAAGCATATTTTAATCCAGTAGATGTGGGACATTTTTGGAGATATTAATTCAATTCCATGTACCATGAAATCACGAAATCTTGATAACACACATTTGACTTCCTAAATATACATCCACAGAGTTTTTGAGACAAAACTACTCTTTTCCTTGACAACATCCATTTACATAAATATATTCAAATGAATGAAATATCCTGAAAGTTTTAATAATGTTTCTGTGGTCTGAATGGAGCATTAACCAGTCAATCATTAATGACTGTTAGCTATAAGCAGAAAGTCACAAAGCTGAGCTTTCCAAAGACAGGCATGTATATCTAAGAAGCACGACAGCAAACTTATATCCTGTTTGTGACTTATTGCAAGGGGACTGCAAATCCTGTCATTTAGCTTACAAACTCATTTTCATGCTATTTCCTTAGCCCTCTTCCCTTTGAGTACATCATTTCCTCAGCTACAATAAATCGTTTTTTTTTAAAGACATGTACACACAATTCAGAGCGAGATTACAACTCTTAAAAGTAGCAGGACACAGGAGATGACCAGATGTAAGATACCAGCATTTCAAACAGCATTGTGAATGCTCATGGGAAGATCCTTTGTTTCTCACTGAAATAATTAATTGGATTTCTAAATATTTCTATGTAATATTTCTAAATACTATGGTTTCAGATAAAACTTTGGAAACAGCAAATCTAAAACAAGGTCCATTTTTTGTATTATCTTACTATTCTCAAGCCAAACTGGTACTGGAAAGACACAGGATTGTTTCAAGTGTTATTATGAACTGAGTCAATGAGGAATTAAAAAACAAAGACTGAAAAAGTATTGGCTTAGAGAGGTATATTTCTTTCTCCTGGGACCCTTTGACCTCTCTTTGGGCTGGTAAGAATGCTGTATCTCAACAGGGTGACTATAATGATGTGATCTAGCACATTCCATCAGTTGGCTTCAGCTAACCTCTATATAACTCAGTTCCCTCTGAAAATTAAGTAAGTGCAAACTTAAGGAATTTTATAGAGTATATGCATGTGTAAGTGGCTTAAAACTCCAAGAATTTAGAAATTAATGCAAGTTTCAGAAACCTAATTAATTCAAAACAGTTTTTTCTGTATTTAAAGAGACAATTGTTATATTTAAATTATTATATATTTATCTACCTGTTAGCAACCACAACTGAAAGCGGAAAGATGACTTTGAAATTTGGTTTATGTATTATATCCAGACAATAAAACCTATTGCAATATAGCTGACATTATATTCAAATTTCAGCTTATAAGAAAATTGTAACCATCTTCATACTTGAGTCTTGTGGGGGAGGTGCATGTGTGCATGTGTGTTTGCAAAGGTGTAATTTTCATGGTTCTACCTGAGATTCACTTGTTTTGAGGAAAATTTAGACTAATGCTCTTGACTGTCATGCTATCTATGCTGTCAAATATCAATAAATCATCTCCTTCATGAAGGCTGAGTACTGTACTATCTAATTCATCTGTGCTAAATACTGAACTTGAGAACAACTTGGAGATGTTGGCTGATGACTCAACATGACCTGGTGCACTTGCAGCCCAGGAAACCAACAAAATGCATCAAAAGAAGTGTGACCAACAGGTCAAGGGAGGTGCTTCCCCCCCTCTGCCCATGAGACCCCAGCTGGAGTGCTACATCCTGGTCTGAGGCCCCCAACATAAGAAGGATTTAGACCTGTTGGAGTGAGTCCAGAAGAAGTCATGAAGATGATCAGAGGGTTGGAGAACCTACAAAGCTGGAGGTCTACCAGAAAGACAGATAGGAACTGTTTACAAGGGCATGCAGTGACAAGGGGCTTCAAGGCTTCAAACTGAGACAGTAGGTTTAGATTAGATGTTAAAAAGAAATTCTTTACTGTGAGGGTAGTGAGGCACTGGGACAGAGTGCACAGAGAAGCTGTGAGTGCCACATGCCTGGAAGTGTTCAAGGCCATGTTGGATGGGGCATTGAGCAACCTGATATAGTGGAAGGTGTCCCTGCCCAGGGCAGGGGGGTTGGAACCAGATGATCTTTAAGGTCCCTTCCAACCCCGGCCATTCTATGACTCTATGATTGTGATTCCATGACTGCCACAAGTTTCACTGATATGGTTGTGACAGGGGGGTTTATAATAGCTAAGGAAAACCTATGTAGGTTTTTGTTGGTGTTTTTTCAACTTATTTATTATATTATTGATGAACCTCTTATGCTTAACTGGAAACAGCATGCCTTAAATAATTGCAAAGTGTTTCAAATTTGCCTCATCTGGTAATAATGGCTTGGCTCAGAATTGTGTGGCACTATATATATGGGTATTGCCACAGGGACTTGAATATTTCTGTTTTTGTTTTTTTTTTTCTGAAATTAAACTCACTGTCTAACTTGATATGTAGGGGATATTTTCTCTCCTTTTGAATGTATTTTTTCATTTCTTCTTCTTTCTGGATAAAACTGGAAATCATGTCACACTAGAGCAAATGAAGGACTTTATAATTCATGACTCACCAGCTTAGTCTGTCGTATACAAAAGCGTCTCAGTACAGATGATCTGTGGAGCATGCCAAGCCTCCAAGAATTCACATAACAGGCAAATCAACAATACATTCTTATAGTAAAATTAACTGTGCTTGTATAGGAAACAAAAGCATTGTGCAGTGTCTCTGCAAAAAGAAGCAACATACCTTTTGTGCCACAGGTATGAGGGCTATACAAAATTCAAGAACATTTTTGAACTAAAAGAATGACATGGAAGATTCAGTCTTGCCGAGTCTTTGATGAATGTGATAAAACTTTCTGAGAAAGTACCTCTTTGCAGCTGGAATAACATCAGTTATTTTATGTTTTAGATATGGATACACAAACAAGTTACTGTGGGGCAGTCTGTTGTATATAGATATCTTCCTCTACAATCCCTATGCACAATCAAACATCTGTGACACAAATCCCTCTTCAATAAAATAGTAAATGCAATGAAATATCCCTCTTTCATTGTGTGAAGGCCCTCTTTTTGGCAGCTATAGTGTTTCATAGATTCAGGGGGATAGAGCAGCACTACTGTACAATAGATCAGGTTACTTTTGAATTATGCCTACCTGACTTTTGCTTATGTGGTGACAGGATAATTCTGACAGCAGACGTTGTGTGTTTTCTAGGAATAATACATTTTGTTTATGCAGCACATCAGGCTTGTTGCCAAAGACTTAAGATGTAACCTCAAAACCAACATTATAATAACAAGGATGTTTTACACCACATTGCACTTAGCCTTAGCAATCACCTAATTCACTTTAATGGCAATTGCCAGTTACAAGACTGAGACAGCATGGAGTGAGCTCATGTTAGGAGATCATTAACACAGCTAGTTGCCAAAAAGTGCAGTTCTGTCTAATATCAGGTCCGAAAGAAATCCTGCAAAATAGATATCTCTGCTTCTGTCAACATCTCCATGACCTGACTGCAATCTAAAATTTCTCACATAACATGTAGCTGAACTTAAAGATTGTCCTTTTCTGTGGCTTTCATTTATAATTTCTTCCACCCATACAGATTCTCTGATATCTTACAATAGCATTAATCAGCAGAATGGTCCCACCAGTGAGATAGGCAGAGTCTGTTCTTTTACATGTTTGTCTGTTTTCACTAAATTCATAAGGACTCAATTTCTTTTTGAATTATCTGTCAAATGTCAGTAAGATATAGTGAAGGACAGACAGGCATAAAGATAGCATAACTAAAAAAAATGCATTTTCTGGATAAAAAATACCCCAAAATCTTTCAGAAAATGCTAACTGCACAAACATAATTTTAACAAAAATCATTGTCAGGGTGCTAGAGCATCGGATAGAAGAATAGCATATCTGCTGTCCTTACCTCTGACCAAAGCTGGATTTGGTTCCCAGCAAGCCTGAGGAGCTCTTCAGCAACACATCCCTGCTGCTTACTTTGCAAGAATGACTGTGGCACCTGCATTTCTCCTCACCACATCAGGTGCTCCATGCCCTGACTACAGCCATGCTGCAGGGCCTTGCAATGGTGTGGGTTACACCCACAGCTGATAGTGCCATCACCAAGACTGATCACAGGAGTGGACAATGCTGTGGCGAAGCACCAAGGCCTCTTTCTGTTGTAGAAGAAAGGAGAGTAAGTTCATGCAGTTACAGTGGGGAAGATCACAGCAAGAGTCGTTTGGGGACATGAGTCAGTCTACCACTCACAAAATGGTGTTCTTACCTCTCCTTATAGGATGAGTCAACCTCTCTTAAGAATGACAGAATCCTTATGCTGTGTTCTTAGTTTTTAACCGCCCCCTGCCCCTACCCAAAAATCTTCTGCTGTACCAAGATCCTAAGCATTTTGTTTTCCATTTGTTTTCCAGCTCTTTTACGCAATGTTCATGTTGTAAGCCTGATAAAGAGTATTCACAAAACCATCAGCAACTTCGTTACCCTCACAGCCCAGACTGAACAGTGACTTTGTACAGCCCACTGCTAGTGACTCCCTTGTTGTCAATAGATGCAGCCTGCTCCCCAAGGGACCAGCAGCCAAACTTTCAAGTGCTGAACATTTTCTGTTTGGAGAAGATAAGCTACTGTGAGGCAATCTGCAGTATTTATGAGTCTCTTTCCACCTCAGCAGCTATATCTTTTAATTCTAGAAATAGATTTCTAAAATTATGTATGTAATGCTGGAAATGTATGCACTGAGAGATTCAAGTCTTTCTCTAAAATATATTCCGTAATGAGATCTGTTGAAGTAGGTTCTGCACCTTAATATCTTTTCTGTTGAAAATGATCACATGCCCTACATTTAAGATCCTGTGGCTGACAAAGAAATCCATGTCAAAGAATACAGCTCTTCTGTTAAATCAGGTCTATTTATATAATAGTTATAATTTCAATTAGAAGACGTTTTAGGACTACACTTGTCTGAACACAAGTTGTAACATATGCCAAGTCTCTACATATGGCAAAACTTTAAACAAATACTCAGTAGGATAATAGCTCACAAGGGAGTTAATTGTCCTGGTTGTACATTTTTTCCTTCTCAAACTGTTAAAGTTCTGGCCTTTTTTGTCTTCATATGAGTATGTCATTTTGCTAATGGATTTAACACCACCATTTGGTCCAATTTCCTCATGTCTGCTTCAATCAGCACACAAACCACTACAGAGAAACAAAAGCATAGAGATTCATCTCCTTCATTTCATGGCCCTCAAGGAGGAAATCTGTTCTTTCTTTTCCTTTGAAAAACTGTATTTTTCAGAGAGACTGAGGTACAGAATGCAGTGAGACCTTCCCCAGAGCAGAACTGACTTCAGAACCATTGAGATAAATGGTGTTTCCATACAAATTACAGAAAAATACGTTGATGTTTCCTAATTTTTAGTTTTCAGCACAGTTTTGTCTTTATTGCTACTTACTTTCTTGTTTCTTTGAACTTTCTTTATCTCCTTTCCTTAGATCATAAATTTAATTCTCACTCTCACAGTCTTTTGACTGTGTCCATTTGCCTTAATTGAGACCTGATTCTGGGAATTGCTTTTTGGAATGCAAGATGTATATTAGCTTTTGTTTGTTGGTTTTCTCTTTTCATGGAGTCCTCTCAGAGCAGATAAGTGAGCAGTATAATGCTCCTTTTAGCAAATCTGATTAGAAAAAAGTAATCAAAGTTGATTACCTTTCAAGCCTCAACTTTTTATTAAAAATTGTCTTTGTCATGAAAAATGCAAGGTTATCACTACAAAAGCTGCTAGTATGCCAGAAAAGTCTAATGGTCCATCTAGTCTTTTAATTATAATACCTGAAAGATGAAAGGTATTCTATTCTGTTTTAGTGTAGTACTACATTATTATGCACTATGGAATAAAAAACAAACAAACAAACAAAACAACCAAACAAAAATCCATTGTAAAATGATTGAAGTAAGTAATCATGAAGGAAAATACTAATAACTGAAATTGTTTGGGACAACATATTTTGCTGTCAGAAATTAGTGATTGCTCAAAGACATGTCTCTTTGCAGCAAATACCAGAGATGGATTTTTAATGTTCTTCAGGAGAGGATCTCTTTTTGTCTCTCTTGAGATTTGCCTATATATTAAGAAGGGGAGAAAATTGAACCTAAATCATATTATAAGTGATTCTTTTTTCCTCATAATGATGGAATACATCAATATTTCCTTCTCTTTCTTTTCTAAATTATTACTTTCAAAAATCTAGAATTTCTGGAATCAGGGGAAATCTGACTTCTTGCAAAAATATGTAGTAGAAGTCAGTATTCACTGCTTTTTGAGACATTTCCTATGTGATTTCAACAGTTAGGAGAGAGGTGTTAAAATTTTACTCTCTCCTGCTTTGCTCCATTAACACTGAATGCGACAAGCACCTACATGGCCTACACTATTCATTATTTTTATATCGTTTGTACTACTCAAAAGAGGTTTTAATATGATTTTCTTAATGATACTCAGCCACTGAACTTTCATTTTCTACTGAATTTGAATTTTACTAGCTGTAACTCTTCTGGAAGGCAGCTTACAGATCCCTATCTAACTAATTGCAGAAAACAAGTAGTGACAATAATGATGCTTTTTTATGTACCCACCCACAGAACAGAAACAAGACCATGTGACTGCTCTGGCCATTCTCAGATTATTAAAGTTTGAATACTGACACTGCCTACAAAATTTTTGATAAGAAAACTGCATTCCTCTTAGTTGACAGAAAATATTCTGTCATTCAAAAATTAATGACTAGGAAGAAATTTTTACCTTTTCATAAATAAGAGGGAAAGACACTAAAATAGCATACTATTTTTTTAACGTTTCACTGATTAAATGCTCATTTAGTACGATAAAAACCATTATTTTGGTTTTTTAATTTCTGATTTTATATTCAATTTTATGTTTTATGCATTTATTTTTTATATCACTCACACACTATTTGAAATGAAGGGTAAAAAAGCTCAACATTATATCAATTTTCATATGCTGACACCCAACATGGTTTTCCCAAGAACTGTCCTGCCAAATTCACTCTATGGAATACAGTCTTTCATGAATGCTCAGTAGTTGAACTGCAACTGTTTTATATTCTTATGACAGACAGGGAAATTACCTGTGATACTTTTCATTGTTATTCCTAGCCTCTAACTTCTTGTACATCTTCACTTTGTTATGTATCAGTGATAATTACAGAACTGTTTCTTAAACTTTAAAAAAAAGCATGAGTGTGACCTGCAGCAAAGAAGGTCTCAAAGGGATGGTTAGTAGACTGTTCACGCATCATTTCTGTGTCAAGACAAACTTTGATGGGCAACATTACTAACTTGAGGCTGTTGCATGGTCAATTTAAGCTGATTGATGACCCCATTTCTATTCGTTCTAAATGGCTTGGACATCACAAAAGTACTTTGGCATCCTTAGGAAAGGTCAGGAGTTTAACAAACTGTGCTGTTACACTACTTTGTCACTGGTGGAGGTTACAAGACCTGGATTTATCAAGACAGCTAAGGGGGCATCAGCTTCGCATGCTGCAGTCTAATTGTGGTGTGCACAGTCTCAATCATGTGACAGAAACAGTGTATTTGGTATGACCATCGCATCCATGTTGGCCTCTGTTGAGCTATTCACCTAAGGCAGGCTAATAAATATTTGTTGCAATGTTTTGTCTTGAAATAGATTGTAGATCCAAGACAGATTTCTTTCCACAAAAACGTTTCAAGGCACTTAGATTTCTTTTTTGCTTGTCAAATGGAGGGAAGAGTGCATTTTATTAGTCCCATGGGAAAGAATTCAGCAACCAATATTAGAAAGTGAAAAATTGAATAACACTGGCACTTAATACATTTAGGCTGAAATGCAGTAAATTTTTAACTGCCTCTATTGTTAGGTCTTGAACAGTTTTCTACTGGATAAATTATCTAAAAAAGTAAACTATTTTCTGGATCAACTTTGATTCATGTAAGAGCTTGCAAGTGTCCTGAATTTTTTGTCCTACATGCAATCCTAACTCTGTATCCTTTAAGTAGGAGATTGGCAGTCAGGAACTTAAATTGTCATCTAGTATTATATTTTACTCCTGTAGTCACTGTTGGTTTTTTCTTTCCCTAATCACAGGCATAATTTTACAGCAGCTTGGATGGTCTTTACCTACCTTTGATCAGAGCGAGTTACTTCATTGTTCTTAAATTTATGTCAAAACTTTACGAAAATAAATTTCAACTTCTGTTTGGTTCATGAATGATTTAAATATTGCTCAAGGTAACTCACTGTTTGAACAGAGAATTGTGTTACCCCAGTGATATGTTTTTGCTCTATGACTAGATGAACTCCAAGCAAAAAAAATCTACTTTATATAGCAAATATTTCCAAAATTAACAGTGGAATTCTTTTGTTCCGGCTAGATGGAAAAAGGTTGTGTTGGTTTTTTTGTTTTTTCTCTTCCCTCCCCCTTGCGTCACTGCCTCCCTTCCCTCCTTTCTGGTCCAGGGAGCCTGTGGGGTGACCCTGGCGGGCCCGCAGGGTGGCCCCGGCTGGTCTGAGCCCGTGTGTCTGTTCTCTCTCCAGGAATTTGTTCTATTTTGAGGTTTTTTTTCTGTTCTAACCAGTTTTGTTTTGTGTTAATAAACAGTTTGGATTTTTTCCCACTTTCACTTGTTGTTACCAATTTGTCCCACTGGCAGAGGAAAAGGGGAGGCCCTTTTCCCTTTGGAGGAGGCATTCATTCCGGAGTGCTTCCTCCTAAAATTTTGTCTTCAAGACAGTGGTCTTGAACAAGATGGTTAATTTGGAAATGTTCTGCAACAAATTACTGCCACTCTGGAATTTATAGTTGGGATGCAAAACTCTCCTTGGTACATTAAATGCCAGATTTTAGCACATATTTTCATAGGTAGAACCCATGGGTTTTGTTGACAGATGTCCTAATGATTACCTTTTCCTAGGAGGAGAAAATTGGCTTTGTTGTGTATTACCTCCATCCTAGGGTATATCACCGTGTCCTGCAGCTGTAGGGAGGAGGAGGAGGAGAAGATCCAGCAGGCAGGAATTGTGCAGCAAGATTGATTTATTTAATTATTTTACAAACTCTTTTATAGACTTTTTTCTTCATAGTCTAATTGGACAAAGGATCAGCCACCCCCTGGGGGTGATTGCTAAAGTCCTAAAACATTCATTGTCAAAATATTTTTCTACTGTACTATAAACAAGACTTTTCAAGGCTGCAGGTGTTTGGTTTTTTACATAACTCTGCTACCTCTGCTGTGAGAGAGAAAAGTCTCTCATGGGCTTAGAAAATAGCAAGAAAATCCTTGCTAGCAGCCTTTTTGTATCTACAGTTGTGATGGCTGGTAGGAAAGCTCACAGAACTGGCATGGCAGCATATGGGGTGTAGAGATTCCTGCTAGCAGCAGATGGGGGATGTTAGCGTCTGTCTCACAGGAACTTAAGTAACATCCAGTTTGGTTTTCAGGTAAGGCATTACTTTAAAATTCGATTGCGTATTTTGCAACTACCTAGGAAAATAAACCCATCTAATTTTTAAACCACAACAGATAAATAAGTAAATTTTGTGTCTGAGGGACAGGATGGCCTAAGAACTTAGCACTGAAGAATAAATACTTTTACTTCAGAATCCTTTGAATCAAATTCAAATTGGTAGGAAACAGAACGCTGATGTCGCATAATGTTGTTTGGTAGAAAATGAGCTGCCAGTCTCTCTTTAAAATCAACAGCTGTCTAGACCTCCCCACCCAGAGTTTCAAGCAGTACTATTCATGCAGAGGCAGGAAATATCACATTTATCACACACACAGAGTTCTAAAAGATGTTATGACTATACATACTTTTGTATATGAATTTCTGTCTCAATTTTGGAGAAAAGTCTTTTCAAAATCTGGAAGAAAATAGTATAGAAAATTACCTTGTCATTTCTCATGTTATTCATGGGTGAAAGGTGTTCAGTCTTCCTGAACAAAAAACTTTCTTTATAACTTGATCTATCTAAAATTTCAATGTCTAGTCTAAGAAAATAAGCTTTCCTTTCTTGTATTAAATACTGTTGAAAGTTATGCATCTAAGGAGCAATTAATTTAATTTTATAAACAAGTGACAAATAACTGGGATGAGATGTTCTTTGAAGATATTTTTTTGTTTCCATTCTCTAACTAGGACACCTAGAGCTCTAGACTAGAAAAGGAAATAAATTTGTACATCATAGAAAAACTGAAGGGAGAGAAATAGAAATATGAAGCTGTTCAGCCTATATCTTTTGACTGAAACTTAATTTCAGTTTCCTCTCCCTCCATAATCTCCTTTGTTTTACTTGTATTGATGTAGAAATATAAATATGGTTTGCAAAGAAATTGTAGTTACTTTATGAAAATTAACAAAAATAAGAGAAAGGGTGTATATATTCATAAAAAAACCCCACCAAGATTGAGCTGCACAATGTCAGTCTACTTCTAGTGGGAGTTATATACATGGACCTGACTAAGTAATCTAATGTAAGACCTCTATCTTCTTCACATCACAGCCTGAAGCAAAATGAGAAAGATAAATAGTGGAGACCAACTGGTACTTTAAGTCTCCATAATAACCTGTGTGTAATTTGAATCCTTGTTTCCTTCAGTAATTATAGCAATAAGGACGAAAATCAGAGCTTGGACTGAAATATGTTACCAAGTTGGTAATCTGCCATCCTCACATTCTCCTGTAAAAAATAAAGTTGTGAGTCAACAGAAACAGAAGATATCATCCCAGAATAACTATCTGGAGATGGACCAACTATTATCTCATCAGAAGTTAATGCAACTATATTTAAAATTAAAAGCCAGAAAAAACAACAGACGGAAGGAATGCAGTCAGCAGCAGCAAAGAATTGCTGTTTAACTGTAATTTTGATCCTCAACCTTTCCCCGGGGTCCTCTTCCATCTTACACTGCATCAACCAGTTGGCTCACTGAGTGCTCCGCACATGATGAAGATAAGCTACACATGCTGCTGTGTGCATTTGGCATGCAGTGGATCACACTGCATGGCTGTTTGGAGAGCTTGGAGCTAGTCTAAGAACTTCATATCTCTACCACACTGTTTTAAGTTTCCCTTGTCATGCCTTCAACATCCTTCATGCTGTTTAATTTCAAACAGAATCTATCCTGAATATAGAAAGCAGAGAGTAATTTTTTTTTTTTTTTGAGCAGCTTTCTAAATTATTATAAGAGGAACATGATTACTCAGTCCTTGCAAATTTGATTCATTAACTGGAAGGGAAAACAAAATGGTGGTTGTTCCATTGTTTTTTAAGGAGACAAAGATATTAAGGAAAGGGGTAATACCTTTTATTAGACCACCTTATAAGTGAAGGAAAAGCTGGTTTTTTTTATGTACTGATTGCTCTTTCCTCAAAATAAAACAAAACAGCAAACACTTTCATGTTTCCAAAGTTACAGCATTACAGGGTTGGTGGTAAAGGAAGCGAGATTAGTAGGTTGGGGTATTTTTCTAGAAAAACTGAAGTTGAAATATATTTAATAGTATATGGATAGAGATACAGATGCTTTAGGGGTTTTTTTGTTGTTGCTGTTTTTTTGTGTTGTTTTGCTTTTTTTAAAGCAAAACTTCAGACTCAAACGAAACTCCTTTTAAACTTCTAGACAGTTTTGACAACAATTCTGGAGTTTTAATATATCTTGACAGCTTTGGGTTTCTTTTTCCATGTCTTTTCCAATACCAAGGATTAAAGATCAGAAGTATCTGAAACTTGTCTAATTTAGGAGAATGCCCAGGATTTGGACTGTAAATCTGTGTGAAAGCAAATAATCTCACAAAATATCCTTTTCTTTTGAGCTAGGAAACAAAAAGAACATCTTATGAAATTTTGTGTTTGACATTCATCTCATTCTCTGGCTTACTTCTTACTGACACTTGATTTGGTATGACACTTCCTTGTCCCACTTATTCATAATTAGTCATCTCTTATGGAAAAAAAAGGAAAGAAAATGGTGATTACACTAAGAGATAAGGAAAAAATGTGTTCACTTATAACCCCAGAAAACCTACAAGTACATGTAGATTTTATATCTCATTGCTGTTTATCAGAGACATTCAAGCAGAATGACTACTATTTGCTCTTGTAAGACCTTGATAAAAACCACAAAAAAATACAAGAATATAATAAGTAGAAGTCTATTTCCCACTGAGAAAAAGACAGACTGACAAATGAACTACGAAGAATAAAACAAAATTTATTAAAAGGTGAAAAGATGATAAAAAAAAAGATTATGCAGGAATTATGATAACATGGAGGATAACTTGGCAGGAGAGGATTCAATCTACATTCTGAATCTGCACTGCAGGTGGGGAGGACTAAAGCCCCAGTTCAGTTATCTGATAAGTTCTGGCTCTTGGGTACTATTCCTGCCCATGAATTTAATCCATGGAGTCAGGGCTATGAGCAAGTACAAGAGAGGACAAAGGCACTTTTAGAGTTAATGGTAACATTTCAAATGTCTGTCTAAAGTGTGTAAGTGAAGATGGTAGATGTCAAATAAAAGATAATCTGAATTTGGAAATGTTGGGTGAGAGGTTTAATAAAAGATTAGCCTCACTATTCAAAAATGAATAGGTCATTAAAAGACCTGATGATACATTTTTTCACCTGCCTTTTTCAGAATTCAAGCAGTGTATATACTAAATTTGTAATGCAGAAACTGGAACACACAGCTACACACATATATTTAATAACAGGGAATGTTAGATTGCCTCACTGTACAAGCTGGCACAGCCAACTGAAACCCCATTAGCAAAAATGTGCATTTAATTAATATAGTAAAGAGGATTGTCGAACTTCTTTCTACCCCACTACAAACCAAATCCAAAATTAAAACCATGCATGAATCTTAAAAGGAAATTGCCTGTTGTAGTCAGTGTGTGGTATTAGCAAGATTTTTGTGTCTTTGTTCTTTTTTTTTACAGGGAGCACTTTAAACGTGCAATGTGCTCTAATGTGTGTTTCTATACATTTGGCACAGATCTCAGATTGGTAATGATGAATTTTCCTGGCAGACATATACTTGGTTCAATCAGATGATGGAAACAAGCTCTTTTGGACTGACGTCTGTGTGGAATTGTACCAGTATGTGTGCATTGACCTGAGGTTGAAAGAATGTTTAATTTCAACAATTTTAATGGAAAATGATAGTTTCTGTTGTTTTCAGAAGACTTTTTAAAAAATATTATTTTTGTTTTGCCTTAAAAGAGCTCAAGAGACATCACAATACTTTTGCCAGAAAGAAAATCAAGAGGGGAAAAGTGCAGGTACTGGTTCAGCTGGGCCCATGGGAAGAACTGCAGCCTATTGGAAGGGCTCGCATTGAGAATTTAATGGAGGACTGTCTTGTGGGAGGGACCTATAGGAGAAGTGTCTATGAAGGATGTCTGG
Source organism: Corvus hawaiiensis (assembly GCF_020740725.1). Lineage (NCBI taxonomy): Eukaryota > Metazoa > Chordata > Aves > Passeriformes > Corvidae > Corvus > Corvus hawaiiensis. The sequence continues at coordinate 19,045,055 of NC_063218.1, forward strand.
ACTTCAGGCGGCTCTCTTGAAAGCTGTTTATTGCATCGGCGAAGTTACAGCATTTCAGGGAGTGGGTATCCAGAGCCAGCCCTACAGCTGCCAGCTCCAGCTGTAGGCATACCTGAAGCCACTTTCTGTTCAAGTTACAAAGCATTTTATACTTTTCTTTGCAGAGTATCTTAACACATAACAACCAATAAGCACCATACACAATACCTTTACATTTGCCTATAGCCTATCATAGCTACTACCATCACCATATTATAGTCATTATTATCCAATCACAAGAGTAAGTATGTTACAATTTAAGCTTACAGTGAAAAATTCTCAGACTTTTCTTCTACCTGCCATATCGACATGTCTTGTTTGCCTGCCATATCCCTCTTTTTTGGTAAAAACATGTTTTTTATTTACTTACGCTCTTCTTGAGATTTATTTACTTGGTGAAAAACATGTCTTTGTTTGTAGTCACATACCTTTGCCCTAATCATAAAAATCTCCTTCCAACTCATCTCCAATCTTTGCCTTCTCAGTTATTCAGTGATCACTGGTTCAGCAAAACATCTTTTACTCTATATCAAAACTTGCTTCCATTTCTATCTCCTCCTCACTTTCTACATTCAGAGATCTTTCTGCCAAGCCTACATATCTGTGAAACTTTCTTACCAAACTTTCACCCTTCCCAACAGATCTCATGCTGGAGCAAGGGAAGAGTGTGAGAAGTTTCCCCCCTGAGAACGAAGGAGTGAAAAAAATAATGTGTGATAAACTGACCTCAACCCCCACTCCACATCCCCATCTACCACTTGGGGGTGAGAAGGTAGAGAATCAGAAGTGAAGTAGAACCTGGGAAGGAGAGAGATGTGGTGTGAAGGTGTTTTTAAGATTTGGGTTTACTTCTCATTATTCCATTTTGATATGATTGATAATAAATCAGACTAATTTCCCAAAGTTGAGGCCATTTTGCCTGCGATGGTAATTAGCTAGCTATCTCCATCTGTGCCTATCTCGACCCTTGAACCTTTCCTTATATTTTCTTTCCCCTATTCAGCTGTGAAGGGATTTGATAGAATGGCTTGGTGGGCACCTGGTGTCCAGCCAGGGTCAACCCACCATAGCAAGAGTGTTAAAAAATGTTGCATCAAATATACAAATGTAACATCCAGTGCAGAAACAGGGAATATAGGTAGTAAGTTTTTCACTGTATCTAATATTACTCTGGATTTAGCAAAGAAGAAATAGTGGCAGACAAAACAAAAAGTATGTTAATAATTTAAATAATTATTAAATTTCATATTTTCTGTTTGCAAATGAAAAACGGTTTATCTACTGCTGTTTTCTCCAAGATATTTGTCATACAGCTTCCAATATGAATAACCTCTTCTTATACAGTGTTGTCTAGACATAAACTTTCTCATTTCTGTTTTTAGAACAAGTCTTCACCTTCTGTACATTCAAAAGCTATGACCCATATTCTGCATATCTTTTCATAAGGGTAACACTTCTAGCATTACAAGTAATACCATTCTGTTGGGCTGCTGTAGGGGCTGAACCTGCTGTGAGTCTGAAGCAGAATACCACAGGCAAGGGAAAACTGTGACCGACAGCAACTCTGGCTTCTACCTAAATGAGGTCAGCTCACACCCTTGGTACTTTTAGATAAAGCAAATCTAGTTTAATGAGGAACTATGAGCTGAATTAACCAAAGAGCAAGTTAATTTTATTTCTAAAAGCAATGATAATTGCTGAATTTTTATATGGATAAATAGAGGTACTTTGTGTAAGTGGATAATATCATTTCTTGTGTCTGTATGAGTTCTATGAAATTGTTTTCACAGAAATAATATTAGTAAGGCTAATTTTAGACAAATTTTCCACTAGTTTTGCTTGCTTGAATAGATTTATGATAAGGGTCCATCTGAGGGAAGAAGGTTATCCTTTTTAACAAGCAGTAAAAGTGCCATTCGTGGTTTTAAGGTGACTGAGGAATGAGGGTTAGGAAAAAAAAGACTGAAGTATGACACTTTGCATAGTAGTATGTTTGTGGTATAATTAACAACTCTGAAAATGCCTTCTTCACAATAGAAATGAGGTATACAAATTCCTAGCCAGGAAATTGTTGTGGTGCTGCCTATTATTTTGAGCTTGACAGGAGTCTGATATTCTTCTTAAACATTCTCTTTTGGTTCCTGCAACACAATGCATTTCACATTTCTTTTTACTTTCTTTGGGAAATAAATAAAAGCTAAAAACTAGGATTTGTGAAGGTTCAAAGCACCAGAAAGAAAAAAAAGACAAAGGCTACCATGAGCTAAAATTGTGGAGATTTTGTTTGTTCTATGACCTTCTAAGGAATAATCCTTTTATTTCAGTCCTTCATGCTGGCAATATTTTTCTCTGCCAGAATAATTAGTAGCACATACTGTAATAAAAGCTCAGTTATTTCCCTCAGAAACAAGACAAGTTATTTGCCTTCATTAAATGTCACAAAATTTTATCACATTACCAAAGAGAGTGACCATTAGTTCTATCACCTTATCTGACATAACAGAAAATTCTTCTTACAAGAAGTAAAATCAGAAGTCCATTAAAGTATTAATAATGTTATAAAGTGTTATTTAATTTGCATTTTTTTCCAACTCTGAATAATGAGATTTGTTGCTTGTGGATTAACAGGTTGGGCAAATAGTCTATTATTTAGTGTAATTAATCCTTCCTATCCATCTGCCCCAAATCATAAAAGTTCCTTAAAATCTATTTCATTTCAGCAGATTTTTGTTTTCCCTCCTCTAGAAGCATGCTTTGAAGACTAGATTTGTGCTGCTTACTCACTCTCTGATGTCCTCCTTGTGTCTCTGGGGAAGTAGGAGCACAAAGTGTGGAAGTAACTATGATTCTCATAAGGTCTTAGCTGCTAGCTGAGTTACCACTTTGAGGCTGTCACAGCATGTATCTGCTAAATATCCTTTCCTGAGTAACACAAGAGCCTCCATGCTCTGTCCTAGTTCAAAGCATGATGCTGTCACAGTTGCTTCTGACCCTATCACCCAGTTTCACCAGTCTCTCTCATGGCCGTGGGTCTTCAGGACATTAACCGAATTTTCTGCCCAGCAGAAAATAAAGCAATTGTTATAGTGTGACCAGGGAACTGGTCTGCCATGGGAGGTATCACAACTCCCAGGACCTCCCAGGTTACATTGCAATTATTGTGTGATACTCCTATCAGTGGCTGCAAACGCTGGCCCTGAGGAATTTTTTTTGCAAGGTATCCCTACTGAAATTGTTCTCACCATGATCGCATTTGGTCTCGCAGGTGCAGCCAGTCCACAGGTGGGGCCATGTAGACATCCTCCCTACTGAGTTTGTGAACTCTAAAACACTGGAAAAAATTCTCGTCTTGAACTTCACCATCAGCAGACTCTTTCGAAATTGCTGAATTTACATGGGGAATATTTTCTCCTCCAATAACACTGCTCTTGGGTCTATAATAATGGATAAAATTGAATTATGCCTTTAAGATCACCTTTGGAGAGCCTTACTGAGCCAGAGCCACCCAAGGAGGCATCATCTCCTGACATCACCGTCACAACACCAACAGGGAGGTTGGGGCAGCCTGCATCAGGGGTCCTGCATTGTAATTGGCACATTTGAAAATGCAGATATTCTGTCTGGCTTCAAATTATTTTCTGGATATAAGCTAGAAAAATTGTGGTTGTTTAGGAAGTTTCATCTATGAATTGTTTAAGACAACCTTCAGGCTCTTGCAAATACAAAACTTCTTTAAGTCATCAAAAATTTAAATAAATGAATGATTTAGAATCCCAGTCCTAATATATGAGAAGCTCTATGGACAGTTTGAGAAAATTAATTAAAAATCTCATAACAGGTAGATAAGTTTGGGATAACTTTCCTTGCTACATTTTCAATACTCAGCTCAAAAAAGAAACACTTGGAAACAGGACTACATCAAGTGACAGGATATAGCATCACCATTCCATATAAAATGGGATATAACACACATTAAAAAAAAAAAAATTTGAAAGTAGAGAAAAAATCACATGGGTAAGACGGGATTTTCAAAAGCACGAAGTGTAGGTCTCTGATTGCCCTGAAATCAATAGTGAAACATTCAGTGACTTCTACAGTAGTAGATCAAGTACAATGTTGTTCACATTTTTAACTGCTACTCATAGGTTACTTTTATATATCTGAGAATATAGAAACATACTACGGTAATGAATATTCAGTTACTCCAGAATATTCTTAGCTTTCATTTCAAAAGTATATGAGTACATATGGCTATGAAATGTGTGCTGCTTCCAATCTATTTTCCTCATGCTTGATAGCACCAGTCTGTAATTGAGCTGGTGGGCAAACTGATGATTGAACCCATTCAAATACCTGAGGTGCTTTTTAATAGATTTCTCTTCTGCTTGAAAAATGCACTTTAAAAAAAAAATGTTTCTAAGTTTAAAATCCTTCAAAATCTTTTAGGTGTAAATACCCTTGAATTACACAATGATTTTCTAGTGCAGACAGGCAGCCAGATATGCTTACATATCCCTTCCTGACAAAACTATAATGACTTCCCAAGTACAAAAAACTCATTTAAAGTAGTAATTATAAAAGAACTGCCACAAAACACATAATCAAACACTACAGATGAGTCCATGTAGATCTGTACATTTTCAGCTGCATCGCCTGCAGCATGAAAAACTGTCTACAGGATGCTTATTGACATAGCTGCAGGTCAGCTTTAGTAATAATAATACCTTCCACAGTGTAATTGTTCAAAATGTGTTAGTTAATTACATGTGTAGTGGTTTGGTTTTTGAACCAAACCACTACAACGTGGTATGGACATGATTCTAGATAGGGGCCTTGAGAATTTACTTTTAATTATATTGAATGGCAATATGAGATTTAACAGAGAAAAATCGGACACTATGTAGTCTGGATATGATTTAAGGTAGTCATCTTAAAAGGGAAGTACCACCAGAAGAATGAAGATGCTTTTCAGGAAAAAAAGTGAATGATGGAGGGATATCTTCTGCCTCCATGCAACACACATGATGTAAAAATATATTGCACATTCTATCCAACATGCCTGTGCAATAAACTTGCATTATACCAAGTTAATTAATCACATGTGAGAATAATTTATCTTATCATATGAAATACAGAAATAAATTAGCAGGAGGACAAACCATTGTAGTTCCAGCTTATAACTGTGGAATATGGGTCACAAAAGCAATCACATCCCGGGCAGAGAAAATTACAGTCATAAATAATAATCCGTTCAGTGCCCTTCAGCCAGGAAATACAGAAGTCTCAGAAAATGTCAATAAATTAATTGAGTTTGAACAAAAACAGGGTGAAATTTCAACAGAAAACTGGAGTCAAAATTAGACAGGATCTAATGATATGGTTTTAATGGGAATGTTATTCTGATTAATTACAGTGTAAGAAATACTAAACACAAAGTATCAACTATAATATCCTTCTAAAACTATATTTCTGATTGAGAAGTTAAAGAGAAAACAAGGAGAAATTTAATGAAAAGGAAAAAAGACTGACAGAAATCAAAATAGAACAAAAGAATTATTGCATTGCTCTAGACTGACACTGCACCTATACTATTATCCTGTCCCTAAAGAATTCATAGGCTAATCCTTTGTTTTTCTCAGATCTAATTTTGGAGTGCAGAAGGTTAACACTACACAGAAAACGAGGCCTTTATATGCCAATGAAAAGGTGCATAGGCAGAGCATTAGGACAAGCTAGACATGCAGTTTGGTCAATACCCAACAAAGTAATCAGTTTTTACTTTTTTGTCTCACTCATTCTTTTGTAATAAATAATAAGGTCCACTAGAAAAATTATTTTAAGACCTTTTTACTTTCCTGTAAAGGATTTTTTCCAGACGTGGTAGCACACTGAAAAAGGTTTACACTCTTATAAATACACTAGAAATATATGAAAATCATAGATTTTATTTTACTATTAAATATGACATAAAGAAATTTTAAAAAGACCAAAACAAACCAGATACAAGCTCACTCTCTGTGGGTTTAATTGATCTTAATCGCATCAATGTAAAATTTGCAATATAATCACATGAATTTACTGTGCTATTTTCACAGATCTCTTTAATCAATGAGAATTTGCATTTATAAAATATTGACTATGAGAAGACTGAAAAGATCTATGTTCAGCTAAAAGCACATCAAATTATTTGATATTTAGAATACAACTTTGATATCAATAGTTAACAAAGTATTTTAGTAATGTACTCTCTTGTTACTACGCTGTATTGATAAGGCAAGAAAACATTTACTTTATGTATTGTTTTTGCAAAATTAGGCAACATTTTTAAAAATTAAATCTGCTATTCATAGTAGTCGTTCTGGTTGTATCTTCCCCACACTGCAGATTGAACCACAATCACTTTTTTTAAATGTAAGAGATTACTTTTTAAAGTCTTGTTCAAAAATTATGTAGTGTAGTTTACCACTGTATGGTTGTTGTGTTTCACTGATAGATGAGGTACTTCCTGTTTATCAATTTGGTAAACGTTTTGAGAAAAAGGGTGTTGAATAAAGATACTATTGATATACTTAGTTTTAAAGGCCATGTAATGCAGTGTCATAAAGTCATATATATTTGAGGTGAATAGCTATTAGGTCATCTGGTTTAGTTCAGCCACAAATAACTCAAATGAGTTTTGCATTATTTGTATTGGGCCCTCTGGGAAATTTTTCCACAGACATAAATTTCAATTATAGTAATTGTATCCTGATACTCAGACTAAATTTTCCTTCACTCAATTTCACCTCACTCTTGTCTCCTATGTTCTCGGTTCTAACCAAGGTTGTTAATGTCATTTTGTAAAATAATAACCACTTAATTATCTTTTTCTTCTTTATTACCGAAAGACAGAGGTAAGACTGGAACCCTTCTTAGTAAGGAAAAATGAATTAAGAAAGGCATATAACCAATGCAACAAAGACCTCTGTAACTGTTTTGAAAAGAGGTGATAAACCTCATGAAACAATAAGCAAACAGAGTGCAATTAGGCAATATTAATAGGAAGGGGTTCTAGTTAAGTTTTGTTGAGTCAGTGACAGCCATCTGAAGGGCAAATATACTTCTACTTAATTTTTCTTCATTTGCATGTCACTGATTACTAGACCTTGATCTGTATTTCCAGAAGCCAGCTATGAAGACGTTAGAACATGAGGAATGAGAACGTATCCATATTTTTTCTATTTTCCAATCATTGTTTAATAAGACTGCTTGCAGCTAAAGCATTTTTCTGTGCATCTTAGGTAAACCAACATGATTTTCTAACTTAACTGTTGCTTAATTTGTTACTTAATTCAGTTAAGTAGTGCCTTTGAGGTTAATGACCATATTTTCAGAAAAACTCAGGTCTCACAAGCATCAACATGAATTGTCTAGATTTTTCAAAGTATTCAATGAGACAAAGTTTGCAATTATCTTCAGTGAAACTTGAAGCTTTTAATACCCATACTTTAACAACAATTTTAAAAATAATGCTGTTTTTTACACTAACGATTTAGATTATTTTCTGTTTCCTATTGTTTTTATATATCTGTGGAAAAGCACAAAAATTAGTCCTGAACTCTGAGTTTTGTTCCCTTTTTCAAGTATGATATAACTGTACTAAACAAAATCTAACTCTTTATTGAGTCTTTAGTTTTAACTTTATGCATTATTATATCTTTAATTTTGTTTGTGGTGTTATGGCTTATATTCAACAAGGCTAAAACAGCTCTGTCTAGTTGAATGTAAGCTCTTTTCAACTTCAATTCATCTAATACCAGCTACTACTGCAGTTTCCTATATATGCTTCTTTCCGTAATGCTCAGCATGTATTAAATTAGTATTTATAACAGTCACCCAAAGGAAGCATCAAGAGCTGGCACAGACAAAAGTCCATCTCAGGATGCACCTGATCCTAATTATGTTATTTTATATCAAATAAAGGAATTGATAAGACTGGATCCAAGTCCTGACATGGCTCATTTGTCTCACATGATTTTTTGCACAATGCTTCTTTTTAAAAATCAGTTGTGGCTAATTATAATTTAGGAAACAGAGACAATGGTTTTTAGATTTAAAGAAATAATGCACTTGGCTGATAAATTTCAGTGTCTGCTCACTGTGAACTTTGTGCTGATCTGTCAATTTTTTATTCTACAGGCTTTTCTTTAAGCCAAATAATTTTAGGTAATAAAGCAACAAAAGATTAAACAACCCTGATCAAGTTTGGGTAGTGAAAGGGCTTGGATTCAGATAGTTCATCGTCAGTGAAGCCAAAGTTTTACTGTGATGTAACACTGAAACAAAACACAACATCTTCATGACATAAATGTCACTAAGTAGTTACAAGAAATGTCATCTAAATCAAAATGCTCAGGGATCTCACAGACATAGAATTTGGGATTTGTTTTTTACCAAATCCCCTGTGCAGCACAGAGGTCAAAACAGGGGTTTGCTGGGGAACATGCACAGCAAAACATGTAAACTGTGTTTACAGATGCAGATCCTTCAGAACTGTGTTTGGCCAGGAGAGATTCTCCAAGTCACTATAATTTCGGGGAGAAGGGGGGGCGGGGGGCAGAAATTCAGTGTAATTTGTCATACTTCACCTGCTTAATTATTTTCACATTCTAAATGAGAAAAATACTTATCCTAGCATCTTGTATAACATTGTGATTTTATCAAAGTGTAGTGCAGCTCAGGTGACTTAGATTCCCAGTTTACAACCTGACCATTGAAAAATCTTCTCACTTGAGTCTAAGCCTTGATCTATGCCTGTACTATGTATGTATGTATGGTTTTCTTATCTACAAATAGATGCTATATTATTTGAGCTGAGGCACCAAAGACAGTCAGAAAATTAAGAAAGCCACATCATTCCCTTGGCTACTTTTTGTAAAAGAACCTAGGATGCTGTATGGCTTTCTAAACAAAGATGAACATTGAACATATATGTTCTTGCAGAAAGTATCTTCAAGGGACTGAAATTATTCTATTCTTTGGTATTATATGGTATTATAATAGTATTCTGTAAACTAGCTAAATCCTTTAAACTAGTTGAATAACATTATTGTACATTTTTTTAGGTGAGGAAGCTGAGAAAGTGATAAGCAGATTATAGGCTCATGTTTTCCTGTAAAAAAATCATAGACTTCAGATTGCAGAGAATGTGTATATTGTGGCCACACTCCCTTTATTAGATGGGGGATAGGTTTGAAATCCCCATGAAAGTTACATTTTTCCCATCATTCACAGATTCTCCCTAGTTTTCTGTACATTAATCCAAACAAGGTCTTAAAATCAGAATCAAAGTGCACATGAGAAGCAGAAGATATCTGACAAATTAAATCTACTGTGTATTTATTTGACCTTGGCAGTAACTCTGGCCATTAGAGTGACTTAAATTTCAAGGCAAAAGTAATATGCCTTGACTATTATAGCTATGGATGCATAAAGGGTTAACTTAGAAATGTAGGAAATTGTGTCAATCCTTCATTGTGATGTTAAATAATACAACAGAATAGAATCAATAAATATCAATATATTATAATGCACTTTTATAGTGAAATCATTCATTTTTCTTCTAGCGGGGACAGTTTCATTTTGGCAAGACAGTCAAGAATCTGCAGAAGAATATATGAAAAAGATAACCACTCAAGGCAGTGACACTTTATTATTTTCCTCCCTCACCTAACTTAGTGTATTTGCACACAAGATTTGTCTGTATCTTTTGGCATTGCTCAAATCCCTGGATATTTTGTGTAGTGGCTTTGAACAGATGCCCTCTAGTGGTTACATTTTCAATACAAAATGGATATCATTTGCTCCTCAGAATGGAGTATTTACTTAAGAAATAAAGAGATGAAAAGAGCACTCTCTGTTTTAGTTTGCCCCTGTATCAGCAAAGGGAAATAACCTTTGGTTTCTCTGCTCTCTGACAAGTTAATTTCATTCCTTCTTTTATCGATTTAAGTATAACACTACGAGGCTTCATGGTCTCTTGGCCATATTTTGGACAGGCATGAAAAAATTTCATCTCCTGAAATAGATGTACAATCACCTTTTGGCCTATTTTCAATTAAAATATACTTTTGTCCTAATTTCCTGCAATGTCAATGCAGAATGGATCGAATATAAATTATTGCAGAAATATTTTCTGCAGTTGGAGCAAAGGACATTCAACTGGGATTTTTCTCTCAGGTCTTTAACTGAGCTTCAACTTTGACTAGGCAGTTGCACATTGCATGCCCCAGTATGAAATAGGTATAATAATGATTGCTTCCCTTAAGCATTTAGCCAAGCATTAAATATGTATTTGCTAATTTTTTTAAGTTTGAGCAGCAAAAATTACAGATAGATCTACACCACTCCCTACAGTGCCTGTTCAGAAATTAGTCTTAATGAAGAAATATAATCAGGGACATTTTCGGGATATATATTTTCCTGAAATTCTCAGATGATCTTATCTATCTCTACTACATACATAGGCAACTGGTTCCTTTCTTACCAGGGCTGACAGAAATTATTTCGTCATTCAACAATGCCTAAGACATTGAGAGAGAAATTTTCTATCTTTGGCTAACATATTAAAAAATTTATGATGTTTAAACAAATATCCACAGGGCATTGGAATGACCAATGCTCCCCAAATCCTCAATGCCCTGCAGGTACTGAAAGGTAGCTTGATTAAATAATTTTTCACTTACTGCAGGGAAAATGTTACGCACATTTTCACTTAGAGAAGTCTACATGTAACAAACAATTGCTTACCTTGGATATCTTGTTTCCATGTGAAAATAATGTGCAAACTCCAAATTTACAATTACGGATGGTCCAGAGATATTGTAAGTCAGAGATCAGTTATTTGTCTATTTATAAATTTTGAGGAGAAGAAATAAATATATGGGGGAATAGGAGGTAGGAATGAAATATTGTGATTGGAATGGAACCAAAAATGTCACTGAGACCTGTTTGTACAGGGAAAACAAAAAAAAAATATGATGACTCAGCCTCTTTTCTGGGAAAGTAGCCTGGGTATAGGTTAAACAATAACAAAAAGCAACCAACCAACCAAAAAAAAAAACCAAAAAAAAACCTCATGAAGCTATGCTTCTTTTAAAAATGCAATACCTATTTTTGGAATAATCATTTCTGAATTTTAATATTGGCCATCCTGTTGGTATGTTCATATGTTTGTTTGACCTGGAACTTCATGCATTCTGAATGAATTTTATTTGCCGGTTGATTGGCGAATAAATATATTTATGTACCAAACTGAGGAATCAAAGGGAATTACTATTAATACAATGCTAAGTGATTCTTTGCTGTGTGCTATTATGAGCAAAAAAACTTAGTCATTAAAGAGATAAACTCAATTCCACTTTGAAATCTCTTCTATGCTTCTGTTCTTCTGCACCAGAATTGTTTACAGATGCAAGATTTCAGAAAAAAAGGAGAAGGCTAGCCATGGTGATGTCATGTGAGTCTATACACAAAGTATTCCGCAAATATATGAAGACAGATAATTTTGCACTAGCAAACACAAAGGACTAGGTATGAGCTGACATAAAGAACTTTGTATGTGGGCATTGTTAAACTATCTTCCCTGCACTTGTCCCAGATGTTAATACTATCTTAACATGTACCAGTGAGCAAATGGCCATAGTTAAGACCGGCCATTAGGTTAAGCTGTCTATACTTTTTCTTCATCCATAGGGGATACAAAATTTTGGGGAATGTATCAGATATATTTTCAGTCGAGAAGGAGATGAACTCAAGAAACATCTAGGTGTGGGACAAGTTTTAGCCACCGTAGGTAAATCTGTTTGATGTTGTAGTGGGTTAACCTTGGTTGGATGACAGGTACCCACCAAGCCACTATATGAGTTCCCTTCTGTGAGAGACTGGAAGGCTCTTTTTTGCTGGCTCAAAACACTTCAGGTGTGTGTGTGAGGGAAGGAGCAGGTCAGGCCTTGCCCTGGTGAGGCCATGCCCTGCCCCACACACCCCAACTGGGCCTGTACCCCCGCCCCACAGTGGCCACCAATCACACTGGAGGCAATGCTCCACACCCCATCACTGCAGCCTCAATTTAGCCCCTGAGTGGCCAGATGACCAGAAGTCCCACCTCGGGGCAGGGCCCAAGAAAGCCAAAAGGTACTTAAACAAGGACAGAAGGCAAATGTAGGTCTTGAGTCTACCTCCCCTTGAAGTTTCTATCAGCTGAATACTGCTGGAACCCAGGAGTGGTAGCTATATTTGTTCTTTTCTATATCTCTTCTTCTAATTTTCTGTTCTCAGGGTTTTGTGTAACTTACAATTGAATTGACTTGGAATTTGCTAAGTTAATTCTTTGAGAAGTGTTGTATGTTGATTGAATGCTTCTCTAAACTTTTGTCAAAGTTCTCTGATTTTCTGAAGTTGCCAGTAAAGTTTTCTGTTGTTTTGACCTCTTGAGAATATCTTGTTGGTATTTCTCCCTAACTCAGAGTACATAAAAAAACCCAGTAAGTTATTTAAGAGGCTTATTGAGCCAGTTTTTGGGGACTTACACCTTCACAGCTGGACAGGGGACGGAAAATAAGATGGAAAATAACTCTTAGTTTGAGATAAGACAGTTTATTAAAGCAAAAGCAATTATATTGCCCTGAATGGTAGAAAGTACTCTTCCCTGTTTTATAGTTGTCTGAAGGGTATTCTGCAAATTTCTGTGTTCTGTAATCTTCAGATTTTTACAGTCTGAATTTTACAGTCTACATTTTATTCTTCATGTCCATCAGATTCCTGAAGAACATAAATCAGCATGAAAACTATTTCCATCATAGCAGACCTGCATTACAAAAGCTAGTTCACATTAATTGTGCAATAAAATGAGATTGTTCTTTATGTTTTTATGAAATGTTGGAGTTGACCTCTGCTTTATGAGGTAGTATAGAAGGTAAATAGAGAAGGATCAGAGAAAGCCATCATATGTCATCTCCATGAGCATTTAGGCAGCTGCTGTGAGCCAATACCAGTCCAGAAGCCATGTGAAATGAATATGTTGCTAAGCCTACTCTAATAAGGGTAAGAGGCTATAGAAATGACATGCAACTTATGCTCTTTCCACACATGAGTCAAGCCATTTCTATGATGGCTTAAAGGCCTCCAAACAGACAAGACTAACACATAGAACCTGTCACTTTGACAAACTTCTTCTTAGACCCATTCTATCCATGGGTTTTGTTCCCCCTCCTAATCCTCCTAATCCAACCCTAACATTTTTCTCTGGGAAAACATTGGTTCTGCCTCTCTTAGGTTTAGGGTTAAGGCTTGGGTGAGAGACAGAAAGTCAATAGCTCCAATTGGAAGGAGGGCAGGGGCTTCCAAAGGTCATTTCCTTTTGCAGTCAATCCAACCTTTTGGCACTCTCCAGCTCTGATCCAGCTGGAGCTCTAGACTTTCTATTGTTTTCAACAGTAGCCCTTAATTTTAACGTTAAATCTAATCCGAGAACTAAAGGTAGAGCAGTTTTTATTGGCTGTTCCAGGCTCTTACCAAATTGACCTTTGTGTGGAGGGAGGAGATGAATGGGCAGGACAGGTCTCACTGAGGCTTGGTGACAGATGTCTCTGCCTATGCTCTGCAAGGGAAGCCAAGGTCCAGCATTTGGGATCTTAATGCAGGTGCTTAACAATAGGATGCTTGACTGAGTAGTTTGGAGGTAGATAAGCCTGTTACTGGAATACAGATATACAGGGCCCTTGTGAATTTACTCCCTGATGGGACAACATTATTCATGTCACATAAGCCACCTGAATTATCTTTGTGCAACCACTGCTGCCATTCCTCATATTGAAAACCATGGCTAAGATTCAGAAGTGTGGCTTTAAAAATGAAATATTCACAGTTTCATTATGTACTCTGAAGTACCCCCTTTCTAACAAGTTCTTAATATATTAAGTCTTTAACTCTGTCAGGTATCCTTTTAAGCTACATTTCTTACTTTTTGTTTGTTTATTTTTGGTCTTTTTTTTTTTAAATATAAAAGCACATTTCTTTTTAATCATAATTATTCCAAATTTATGACAAAATTATTCCTTGAAAAAGTAAATATGTTTTTATACCAGTCTTATAAATATGGTTCATTTAAGAATTGTGGAATAAAACTCTAACTGGGTAGATCAGTTTTGCTATTGCATGAGAAACGTACCAAGTCATTCTACTGTGGAGATGCACCTGGAAAAAAAAACATAAACTAATTGCATACCTTACAGGTCAGCATACATAAAAATCAACATATGCATTATTAAGCCCATAGAGAAAATAGTGATATTTTCAGGTGTTGTTAATATCAAATAAGCTAAAATGCATAAACATTGCATCTTATCAGAACGACCATTCTTGTCCCTCACTGATGCCTTTTCCTGGTCTTAAAATCAAGAGTCAAACACGGTTAGAAGGAGAAAAGGGATTTTACCTTGGTATTTATTTTAAGGATCCTTAGGTACACACGTCCAGGTCATGTGCATCAAAATGCACCCCAAAAGATTATAGGTTTTACTAATTAGCATATCTATCAAGGATTCCCCAATGAGAGGCTCGAGTGAGCCCCCCTCCCCAAGGAACCTTCCCCTGGATGGTTCTATCTTGGTTTACAGAATGTGTTCTGGAGGGGACCTTGGGGTCTGGGGCACACTGATCCCTAACTATGAAGCTTCTAAAATGTTTAGTCTCCTAGCTTGACAAACAAGTCCAAGAATGTAGGGAAAAAGCACTAAGAATACAGAAGTTGTAAAAAAGGTATAACAGAGGTATAAAAGAAAAGGCAAAAAATCTTCATGGCATCATCACAACAGAAGGACCTTCAGAACTTAATGAGGCTACCTTGCAATATGAATTATGAGGTGATAAAGAAAAGGTACTTCATAAATTTCACTAATTATAGTTGCTCACTGTGTGTCCTTCAATGTTTCATGAAAATAATACTTTTTTTTCCAGGGCTATTATGAAGTTTCTCTTATTCCCAAAAAGAGTTATGAGTTTTGGGAAAGTTTTCAGTTCTTTCCATTGGTCTTTTTTTTCACTTGTCATCATGAAAGTATTGATAGAAGACATTAATATGGCAGTAGTATGGGAAATGGCAGAAGCATTGTCAGTACCTGTGTTAAGAAACTCAAAATTGCTGATTATAACCTTTACTAAAATTAACCTCCTCCTTTTCCTACTGCCTTGAAAATTTCAGGTCTACTTGCCCAATTTTTTGCCATTTCTTTTAAACTGTAATGGAAATAAGCTGTTAGCCATAAATGGATGATTTCACTTATTGTTGATTCAGAGTAGGTGTCTCATACACTTAATCGGTGAGTAGTCTTAGATGTCAAAATATGAGGTCTTTAGATATAGAAAAGATTTCCAAAGAAACATAATCCTGAAACGCATTGGCCCTGATTCTTGTTTATGTAAAGACTTCTTTATAGATTCTGGCAGCACAAAGGAACCCTAAACTGTATTTAAGTAAAATTTATCCCCACTCTAAGATTTTTTTTTTTTATGCTGCCAGAAGTGTGTAAAAGAAAATCAGGTCCATTATATCTGAGGTGATTTTTTTTCTTTCAACTGTTGCATTGTATATATGAAAAGGCATTTCTTTGTTACTTCTGCAATGCCAACAGCACAAATTTAGAGGTAAAAAGGAAACTAATTGGTAGAGTTAAAGAGGAGAGAAAAGTTAGAATTATTCTGTTTTAAAAATAATTTTAAAATAGGTTAATTTTATGAAAAGCAATCTATTAAAAATTCCTTTCTTGATTTTTCTTTTATTCTGAGAAGCTGTGATGGGGCATGCTAAATATCAGAAAGGTTGGGTTTGGACCAGGTTTCAAAATAGATTGACTTAAACGTGGCTTGCAGAAAATCAAGCCTGTGATCCTTCTTAATCATAGAGCAGTCATAGCTGTTTCACAATGATAAAATAAAAAACAGAAAGAGTCATCTTAAACACCATGTGTAGGATGGTTCTTCACTTCCCTTGAAGAAAATGTGTTATGGGGGCAAATTTTTAAGAGTTCTTTTAGATTGACCATGAAAAGGCATTCTTGAAACTATGTTGAAGGGACACATCCACGGAATTGTTTTAAAACTATAGTACCTTTGGCCTTAAGAGTTAATTGCAGGCAAAAAATGACATTTCTGTTTGATTACAGCCCAGTTCCTGGGCAAGTTGAATGCAGCCCAAGTTCAAGCATTCGTATTGTCTCCTTGAATGTCCTTTCTGTAGTCCGCTTACCTGCAGTTCTGGCCTTGGCCTTGCTCCATTTTAAATTTGTTTTTCCTTGCATTTATGCCAAGATTCCAATGGATTCCAGCCTTTCCCTGTGCAGTAAAACCCTCTTATTTTTGTTCCCAGTGGAACATGAAAGTAGAGAAAACAGAAGACAGCTTACACCTTTAAGGAGTTACTTTTTTTTTTCTGCATTAATTTGTCACTAAATGCATTATGTTCCAAGTCCCTATTGACATGAAATTTCCCTGTTATTGTTTGAATTCTATAGGAACTGAAAATCTTCAGTACTTCTTGGCAGCATTCTCATATTTTGGGATTACTTCAATGAACTCCACGAGCATTGGCAGTAAAACAGTGGATACTGTTGGTAACCATGATTTGTACCCCTGTTGGAAAGAACTCAAAACCCTGACTCTGCCCTTTCTCCCTTTTTTATCCACTCTTCCTGTCTTAGTTTTTGCTTTCCCCTGATCACTCATTACTCCAAAGAACCTGTACATAGCTAACAGACAGTCTGCTCTAGCAAAAATTGTTTCAGGACAACTAGTTGCTCATGAACCTCAGCCCAATTTGAACAAAAATCAAAGTTTTCTCCAGTCCCTTAAGTGGACAACACAGTTTCCTGGATTCAGGTATAATGACACAGTATCTGGGCTTTTTAACCTGTTGGTGGTTTTTGTTCATCTATTTCATCAATCAAGACACAGTAAAACTTAGATTCTTAAACATATTGTCCTTCTTGGATTTTTTTCTGATGCTCTTATTAAAGGTCTCACAATGCTGAGTGAAAAATAGGTGCTGCCTATTACCATGAAAAGAACATGGAAACTTTGCCTTGTAATATAAATTATCTTTATCTTCACAGACACACAGAGAAAAAAATGCTGAATTATCTTGGAGGAAAGCCAAATGGCAGTGTGAGGTGGAACAAAATAATTAATAGTTAGACAAAGAGCAAAATATTCAGATATAGTTATAAAAATGAGGTAGCTTTATATGTACATGGAAATCAAATATCTAAAATCCAGAATCTTCTTCCTCTATGAGATTTTTCTATGCTTTTCTTAATATAAGTCTATTTTGTTCCCATCTCTCTTTGATCATTTGTACAACATATGTCTTTACTCTGCTTGACTTCTATATATGTCTCTAGTTTGTTGGACTTCATGCCATTTTAATTACCGATTTGATAATAACTTAAAAGACATATAACATGTAATTCACAGATGAGTGGATAGTTCTCAGATGCTGATTAAAAGTTTACAAGCCATATCCACTATTGCAATTCTCCCACTATCTGACAGAACTGATGAAAACCTAGGACTGAGTGGCTGGAACCTGGCTTCCCATGGTGCTTTAATATGGCTTGCAAAGTCTCTGAAACTTAGTGAAATGCTTTAGATAATCTGATACTGCTCTTATTATACCTTTTTCTAGAAGTGCAATGCCCTGATAAACTTCCTTATACTTTAGGTTTATTTTTTTGGAAATCATTCAGCAAAACATGTTTAGCTTATTAAATATTACATAAGCAGGATTTTTGTACATACGAATTATGGCTGATGGGTGGAAGTGGTATTTTTATAGTTGACCAGATGAAAACTTTTCCTTAGGATGCTTAACCCTTTTTTCCCCTGTGCATTTCACAATGCTTGTCTGAATGCTTTTGTATAATTCTCATTTTTGCATGGGCAAAACTGAGTCACATATTAATATGATCCATTTGTCTCTCAGTCCCTTGAGATCTTCAGAGATCTGCTCATTGGTACACTGTAGTGCTAAGCACATCTCAGGGCAGAAGTGAGACACAGCTGCAGAGAGAACTAGTAGATTCATTCAGATTAAGAAGCACGAAGGAATGGTGACATGTTGATTACCAAAGTGGGTGGTTTTCACTGATAGTGTCAGCATGATTTTAAAGTTTCACCTTTCTTAGTGCGATAGGTGAACTCAGCCAAAATCACACCATAGTTTTGTCAGGTTACCTTGCCGCAGGGTGTTTGTTCTGATACTAAACCTGAATCATCATCACTTTAAAGAAACAGTT
This sequence comes from Corvus hawaiiensis, assembly GCF_020740725.1. Taxonomy (NCBI): domain Eukaryota; kingdom Metazoa; phylum Chordata; class Aves; order Passeriformes; family Corvidae; genus Corvus; species Corvus hawaiiensis. The sequence continues at coordinate 19,063,423 of NC_063218.1, forward strand.
TTTCTTCCTTGAAAATATGTATAGGGGAAAGTACAGCAAAATTTCTTCCTTGCCATTAGAGGACAATAAAGAGAGTATGAAATTACTTTATGGAACTACACAAGGCTTGACATGTAAAGGTAAAATAATAAGGATGTTATCTGAATTAAACAGAACTGGATAGAGAGACCACATAGCAGTTTAGGCCCTAAGTCCCTCACTGGTTTTTTGCACCTACATCTAGGCTAGCTCTCTGCATGCCAGTCTTGCATACATAGGTAGCAGTTCCAGAAGGGAGGGCCTGGGAATTCAGGAAGGCAGGAGATGGATGAGGAGAGGTCTTCTGCACGTAGGATCAAGGTTGCTAATCTGGCTTGCTGTCCAAACTGCTGAAACTGTGATGGATTCAGAGCTCTTTCAGCATGCTTTTGAAGACCTGAATGCTAATTAGCTCCTTCTACAAATGCACAGTTTTACTGAGGTAAAGATCTTTTGTGATGTTGAGCAGAACCAGAAATCAGATCCCCTATGACAATGTTTATATATTTCCTACAAGGCTCGTTTCCCCTTTTAAAATGTACATCTCATATGCCTTGATGTATGACATCACAGACCTCCATAAACATCTTTTACTATAGTCCAGGTGTAGTCATTCACCTGAGTCAATATATCTAACACAATTAATTTAAATAAATCTATAAATCTTGAACAGCTGCAGCTTTTGGAGAAAAGAAATGCTTTATGAACACAGATCTATTGTCACCCCCCGCACAGTCACATTTTCACCTGCACACATAAACACTCAGACACTCATCATATATGACTCTGTAGCCATTCTCAATAGCATTCATTCCACTTTAAACCACCTGTCAAAACAGCCATTTAATTAGGTTAAGCTGTCTGGCTTTGTGAAAAGGTTTTACTGTACTCTGTTGTCTTTGCAATAAAATTAATAGTTTGACCAACTTCTGAGGGGACAGGTTTTTGCACTTGTGAAAGTCAAATTAAAGCCACCTTTGCCAAACAGAATAATAATAATTAAAAAAAAATAAAATCTTGATGTCTGAAACTTTGAAAGCAACACTTCATTTATAATCTTTTTCTAGTGCCAAAGTACAAATGGAACTGCAGCTGCAAAGAAACCAAGACTGTAACATAGAGCGCATGCTACCTTTGCAGTTCTTGGGGCAGTTGCAAGACAATGAAGCTATCAAAGGACTTGTACTTTACTCTTCCCAACCTATTTGCTCTCCAGTTCACTGAGGAAGAGGGAGCCTCTTCACTTTACTGTCATCTCTCTTACACCTAAGTAAGTCTTATTCCTGTGACTATCAAGGTAACTTTGTGCTGGCCTTGAGAATCACAAGCTCCCTGAATACCTATTTAGCTGAGAACTGAAAATAGTCTCATGATACTGATCTGTCAGAATAATCTTTTTTGTCAAGGGACAACACTCAAACAAAGTGGATGTCTAAGCAAAAAGGAGCATTGTTAGGTGTTGTTAGAGATCTCGGTAATTTCTAAGGAACACAGGCTCCTGTCTGCAGAGGCTGATTTCAGTGGGAGTAAAAAATGTCCAGATTCCCATCATTGATTCTACCTTGATTTGCCTGGGGTTTTTTCAGGCTTTTGAGGCTCTAAAATATAATTCAAGAAAAGCTTCCATTTATTATGGTAATTAATACTGGTGTCACTAGCTAATACAAATGACAGTACTATGTTGAAGGTCTATTGGTATGCAGGACAGGTTCTTTAAATTTATAAAAAAAATAATATCCCTGAGGCTCTTACAATATAATTAAGACACAGTTATGAAGGAGATGATCAATTAAAATTTACCTGACAAGGCATATGCAGGTTTTAAAATTTTATTTTAGCTTTGAAATAACTGGTTATTTATAAACCTTGACTACTAAGATTTTGGCCAATTTGTTTATTTGTATTGTAACTGCAGGGTATGTAGTTTATTTTACCTATATGACAGCTCCTTCAGTACACTAAAAATCAAATAAAGGAAATGAGAAAGAAAAAATGTTTAACAATTATAATTATTAATTAACATTTTATCTTCTGCTAGTTATCCAGGGTTGGGTTTTTTTACCTTTTCCTAAGAAAAAAGTCTTGTTTTAACTCTTTATTTGGTTTTCCTGCTCACAGAAGAGTGGGCCACTTGGGATAAGATGAAATAACTAGGTTTTATCAATAGCATTTCAAAAATACACTGCCCTCAAATAACCAAGTCTGCACGCAGACTATCCTAAGGTGTGCTTATCCTACAGTCACAAAAATATATGACTCAGGTGAGATTTCAAATATGCCTAAAAAGCTTAATATATGAAAGTGTAACTTCTATTCCAGTTTCAGTAAGTATTGTCCATCTTCTATGCAGCTGTGAAATAAGCTACTTCTGTTCATACTTCTCCTTATTCTCTAGATGCACTTTCTCAGGCTCACAGTATAAGCTGAATTGGAATGGGACCCACAAGGATCATCAGGTCTAACTCCCAGCTCTGCACAGCACCATCGCCAAAAAGTCACAACATATGCAACATATGACAACAATTGTCCAAATGCTTCTTGAAAACCCTCAGGCTGGTGTCGTGACTGTTTCCTTCACTGAGACTCTGTATTTATTTATTTATTTTTTTTTTAATATAAGCCAGCCCCAATCAGCAGTCTGCAATCTACCTTCCAAAGTTAACAGAAACTGGTTTTGAACTAGCCACCAAGCCACCTATTTATCCTTTTTTTTTTAAAACCTAACATGCAACATATTTTATTTCTGCTAGCTTTTCATCCAAGCTTCTTTCTCTTTATTTTTTCTCTGCTCTTGCTGTTTTCTGTAAATCTGCATGAGATCAGTGAAGTAGGTCTTTATTTTCCAGGCTCATATTACACTTCCATGTGTGGCTTTCTTAAAGCCTTTCTGTCTCTCCGATGTTGCTCTAGTTTAGCAGAAGCTGTGGTTTACCAAGAATGTTCCCTGGAATGTGCAACCGGTAGCAACTACAGTTTCCATAAACCTAGTAGTTCTTTTTCCGATAACCAGAAAATTTCATGCAAATAATTATATATTTTTCTGCATAATTGTTCTTAGCCGATACCAATTCTCTGGATTCAAGTGGAGCTTTTCTGCACCAAGTAGATCTCATTGCTTTTAGGCCTTTACTTGCTTGCTTTCTTTGTTGTACAATGGCTGAACCATTTCTGCTTTGCAAAATATTTTTTGTAGATTGCTATAGTGAGGTTTTCTAGTTTGTTTCTAAGATTTTAACTTTATTCAGTTTGATACAGTACCTAATAAGTACATTAAAAAAAAAAAAATTCACTCCCCCTCCTGCTGCTAAACATATACTACTGCAGTTTTCCTTTGTGCCGGGTCTGTTGGTCATACAGCTACAGGGCAAGATGGTTTGGTCAGCTGATTTGACAGCAAGTACCAAAAATGTTCTGGCACTTCTATGCAGAAACATGCTCTCAGTGGCTTTGGTTCCTGTAAATCTTTCTAAATTTTCACAAAAATCTGCATACCTTTTGTGTCAAAGAGTTTTTTCTGTAGATTTCCTGCAGATTTTCCTGCAGCATCATTTCTTGACAGGACAATGAAGGTGTCAGCTGTGGTTCTGCTGGTCCTGACCTGTCAGCATGACATATACTGAAAATACTGGCCACAGTGGAGATGTCATTCAGCTGGTCACCCTTTCTGCCTTTTCTTTAGTATCACTGTGTGCAGCACCCAAGATTTCAGTCCAAGACCGTCAAATTGTTAAATATGTTTGCAAATAGTGTGGGTTCACAGAGAGTTTTTGGACTCACATTTGTAGGTCATATATCTCTTTTTTACTCACAAAGTCAGAAAAAAACCAGCTAAACTTCTATTTACTTGCTACTCTTTTGGTGCACCCTGGTTTCAAAGGAAGCAATGTATTTCTAACATTGTCTTACATAAGAGATTTAATAAGTCCATTTCGCATTTAGATAAATGTTGGCTTGTGGTTAGATTACTCTCAGAAACCGAGAGCTGTGCTGGAAAAATAAACAAGACATGGATTTGTTAGGATGCTTTTCTAATATACTTTGTTCTCAGCAGCTCAACTCATTGCACAGAGAATGTCCAAGAAGTCATGTCCTGGGGCATTTACTGTTCTGGGTTCTGATGGGGTCAATGCAATACTTACCTAACGGTGCATGAATCTAAGTTAGCAGTTAGATTTAATATAGCTGAATTTATGAGAGCAAGCAATTTAGCCTGTGCCTGAGCTACAGACTGAAGCTCATTTTCCTTGCATTCCCTCTTCGCTTGCCCAAACAATCAGCCCAGTGGTGCATAACTTCTTTCATTTTGTAAAAATTCTGTGCTGGGTGGTATGATAACTCAATATCTTATTCTCATGGTTTTCTTATATCTTGGCAGCTGTGACACTACTGCTGCTAAAGTTTTCATTTTGTATTGGATTGTGGTGTGATTGTTATGCTCGTTCTTCATCAAAAGCATAATGGATGGGAACTGTAATTGCACAGAGTTAAAAGGGGTTAATTTGACACGCAATCTTCTCTGCAGGTCATCTGCTTGGCTGTACAATCCAGTGACACTGCAAAAACACATCACCTCAGTAAAAATGTGATGTCTCTATATAACATACAAAGCACACTGGCATAATTTTGACAGTGCACTATGCTAAGCCATTATTAGTGTCACGCATAAATTTATATAAATATTTATATAAGTCCTGAATACATTTTGTAAAATGTTGTATTACCACCGTGAAAAAAAAAGTTTGCTTTCAGAGCATATGTGTATTTTTTAATCTAGTAAATGCAATTAAAAAAAAATGTAACCTGCATATGTCTAAGTGTGCATATAAAAAAAATGGGCGAAGAAAGAGAGAGAGAGAATTCCTATTAATTTGTTTGATTATCTGCAGATTCCATTCTCTCTCACATTTCATTCATGTCATTTTCATTTTATAGCTTTGCAGGAAAACAATGATCAGTGTCTGAAAATCATAAGGCCTGGAGCAAGCACTAGGCACAATTCTATTTGCATTTATATATACACCCATGTAGCTGCTGCTGCTACTCCATTCAGCCTTTAAAGGCTCCGTGTATTGATGATTCTCAAGTGTTGTAACTGATGGCAGAGACAGATGCCAACAATTGTTATCTCAGTGCACTAAGTTTCACGCTGCAAAAGCAGCTGACATTAATGGACCTTTTGTGGCAACCCCGTGAGTGAACAACTCTGCAGTGAGAGTTGAAAAACTCAGATTCTGACTGAAGTTATATACTAAAATAAACTTCCATCTTCAGTGTCTCTCAGAAAAAAAAGAAATCTAATGATGCTTAAGGGTTGGGGTGACTTTAAGAGAAAAAATAGTTCCTGTTTTTAGTTGTACAAGAATGTCTATTTATTAAGGTTAGAAACAATGCTACATATGTTTCCTTGGGAAAGGAGGAATGGGATACATTTCTGTATGCATAAGGGTAAGCAACTGAGTTGTTTGTTTCTTCACATATTCATTGTCCCACCTGACAGCCAACCTGATGAAAAAGGTACAGATAATATCCACAATATCTGCGCATACAACGTTACTCAAGACAATGGATGTATACAGAGGACAAGACTATACCCTCTATTTATGTTAAGAAGGCTGTTAAATATAGTCACAAAAACTCTAGTTTTGCTCAATAATTTTACACTAGTGCAATTTAACTACTCACTGCACTCTTCTACTGTTTCATAATCTTCAGAGGGACAAAGTGAGGTGATGCTCCTGTGTTTATCACATTTTCAACCATGTGTTCTCATGAAAGTGCCCATCTCTGTTTGGTAGCACATCTACAGAAAGGATTTGAACCAAAATATTCACATTGACAAAGTTTCATTGATGCAAATTTCATTGATACAAATAAAGTCTTAGTTACTTCAGACATTTTGTTACATCTAAGGAAAAAATCGGTCAATGGGCATTTCACAATGCACTTTAAAATATTTTGAAATAAAAAATGCTGAACACAGCATTACATATGCTGGTTTGTTTTTTTTTTTCTTGAATAAATAATGAAATAAACAATAATTCTTTTCAGGAAGCCCTGCTTGCTTCACCATGTGCTCGATTTTATGTTAGCAGGATTCAGTATATGCATTAACAGGGAGATACAACTCATAAAAGCAGCCAGTGTGATTTTACACACTTCCTTTAAAGCTATACTTTCTCAATATTTTACAAATTATGATTAAAGCTCATGGCCTCATTGGGTTTATAATAAAGTACTGCCTATCTATCATAAAGATTAACAGAATTATGTTTTAGAGAAGAGTCTGCTTTCTCAGGCCCTGCTGTAAATAAGACATGCCAAGATAGCTTTGAAGAAATCTTTCAACAATCCTAATTTTTTCCTCTCCTGTTCTGCGCTTGGTGGCTATTGTGTTAGAGATGCAACCAAAGGTTAATAAAGCAATTCCTAAATCTGCAGTCTATTATCTGGCTGTAGAAATGGTGCAGCTCCTTAAAAGTACATAGAAAGGGGTTGTGTTGAATGAAAGTAAAGGGACACAGTCAGCCTGATATTTAACCGGTTACTAAATGTGAGCTAAAAGTGGTTATACAGTCATTTAAAAAAGCCTGCCTGCTCCCTAGAATTTGCAGGGGGATTATTTGTAGGTAAATCACACATTTCTGGCTGATTTCTGTCAGGTCGTAAGCCCAACTTTTTTCTACTCTGATTGCTTTGAGTTTCAAAGATCTTAGATATGGAAGCTTTCCTTCCCTACAGAGAATAACCATTCTGTACAGACTCGCACAAGCTTTAATAGAGTAAAAAGATTCTTTGTGTGCTTCTCCCAAGCTGCAAACACACATAAAGAACTGCTACTATCTGGCTGCAGGTGAGTACTGTGCTTGGAAGAATAAGGAAAACATAAAAAGTGTGTAAAAGTGTTTTCTGTTCTATTTACCTGTCAGAAAAACACTGCAGGGCTGGTCCCTGACAATACAAATATGATACTCTTCATTAGTGGTGTTGTGCATAAATAGACACATTACGCCTGTCTGAATAGGAAAGATGAGCTCCTAGATTAAGGGGAAAATTCCCAACTAACTTATGGGTTTTGGAGTGGTACCGTAAGGAAAGCAAAAGACCCTAAAAATATTCCATGGAAGTAAAGTTAGGGTTACAAAGAAAATCATTATTTAGCACAGTTTTCTAATGCTCAGGTGGGAGTGATACAGAGAAAACGTAATTCTCACTGAAGTCTTCAATATGCTGGATCTCCTGGGAATTTCAAATTTTTTCAAGGTTTGTCTTATGTAACAACTGGAAAATGTGTAAAAAAGATAATTATTCAGTAAAAGACTCTTAAAGGTTAAAATGGGATTAAGACATTTGGGAGAGTAAATCTTAGAGATTATTTTTATTTTTCAGGTGCCAGGGCACATTTACTTAGTACTCCTTTCAGTCCTGAGTCCACATGTCATTTATGAAGATGATGAAGAGAACTGGGCTGAGGATGGAGCCTTGCCCAGCCCCACTAGTGACTGGTTGCCATCCTGATGTCACCCCATGTACTATAACTCTTTGTGCCCAACCTGTGAGCCACTGTATAATACAGTTATCCAGCTGTGTGCTGGACATTTGGTCCAGAAGGATACTGTGAGAGAAAGTATCAAGGTAGAAAAGGTCTAAAAAAGCAGAGTGTCAGAATAAAAGTAAAATTAAAGCTCTCATCACTTGTATATGAGAAGGATTACAAAACAATATTATGAAAATTCCTGGACTTTGTGTGCAATATGCAGAAATAATTGAGCCTCAGCAGTGGAATGTTGTCACGAACGCACAAAGGTCCATGTCATGTTCCTGGATGTCTGTCTATGGTGTGCATCATATCACAGTGCATCTTTCCACATCCTCCTGCAATGTAGAAATCCTGGTATTATGTATTAATGGAGAATAATAATAATATTTCTCACCTGGACTTAAAAGAGAGCATCTAGCTTTGTATTTGTGTGAGCCTTATTTCCAGGCTCCAGTAGAGTTGCAAAGCTCTTCAGAGCCAGGGATAATGGCTCAGTGTGACATTTAAGAAAACTCTGTACCATGCTTACTTGTAGCCTGAATGGCCAGAGACTAGTCTTTATGCCATTTGCACTTTCTGAGTCACTTTTTTCTGCCTTTGAAACCAGTGTCCATAAAATGAAAGATTAATGAGGTCATCTACAGCCATCCCTCACACAAATAGCATACATCTCCTCATCACCCTGCCTCTACAGAAATCAACAAAATTCACAAATCACTGTGATATCACAGGTTGTGCAGGGTCACTCCCCCAAACCTCTCTATCCTAAAACTCATGTGCCGGCACAAACTAAGATGTCCTGGTAAGTTTTTAGAACACATCTTTCACTACAGCCACAACAGATTAACAAAATAATTACTTTAAGGAAACTAGGTTTCCAAAATTATGTTCTTACCTTTTTTTTCTGAAAAATTATACAAAAATTAATTTCTATATTGGGAATTAAAGGAGGTTTTGCAGAATAAATAGAGAGAAAGAGAGAAGAAGGGGAAGAGGGAAAAGGAAGGAAGGAAGGAATTCGGAAGGAAGGAATTCGGAAGAAGGAAGGAAGGAAGGAAGGAAGGAAATTGATAGAACAAAGAAGAAAGAGGGAATAGGAGCCATCTAACTTGCATCTGCACACAAAATACATTCTCTAAAGTGCAGGAAACTGAACACTACATACCTAGTGAACTCATGTATTAAGTGATTTATGTTAAAGAAAAAGTTTTATCCCACTCTATATTTTCATAAACTGTTTATTTTGGTTACACAGGAAACTACAAATCTGCAACTGATAACTGATATTGCGCCTTTTTCCATAATCAACTATTTAACTAAAAACCATCTGGTAACCTTCCATATGCAATCAGTCAGTTCATTTTTCAGATTTTCATTTCAAATTGTTTTTAATGATCTCCAAAAGGCCCTTGTTATAGCAGAAAGGAAATCCATGTCCCATTGTTTCTTGCTGCATAAAACTAAATCCTGTGCTTCTTCCTCCTTCCTTTGGGAATTCCTGTGGTGCAGTACAAAGCATGCATTAAAAGAGAGATGTTTTAATGGATCATTAGCTCTCTTACTGGAGGCTTCAGCCAAGGAAATATTTTGCTGTGGTCACTGGTAAGCACAAAAGATATTAATGGATATGACACGCATACTTTTATATCCAAATTATTCTATGCTTCTACAAAGTCCAATGCAGAGAAGCTTAAACTGAGAAGCTTGAAAGGGACAAATTTAAGAGGCCTGATATTTAGAGCTTTTGCTTTTGTCAAGGACAGCAGGAAGCTCAAGTTCCAGTCTTAATTCAGGCCATAAAAGAGACTTTGGATCCTCTCTGGTTACCAGGTGTTCTACAGTAACTGTTCTATGGTTTTTTGTGGGTGCTTGCCCTCTTTCTCCCCATTCTTGAAAAACTGAGCAAATGAAAATTGTCCTAATGAATAATTTGCAATATTCCAAAACAGTTATTTCCATACAAGAGTAAAGCCTTATCAACTACAAACTATATGAATCTCTTCATTAGTGCCCACACTGGATCATTGTCATCACTGAACTGAGGTAGAGAAAGGTAGAGAAATACCATATTTAGCATACCAGACATGAGGCTAGCTGGTGCAACTTGACTGAAAGTATTTAGGAAGGAACAGGAGTCAAAAACATCTGGAATCAATGTCCAGAGAGCTAATTATCAGGGATGTTCTTGACAAACGATAACTCTAGCTAAAACAAAGTAGGGGACTAAAATAATCCTGTTTGTTTGTTCATTTGTTTCTAAACAGAATTTTTAGGTATTTTGTATACTGAGTGCAGAAAGTGAACTCAGCAGCTCTTGGCAAGTCTGCAGTGCTCTGTCTTCTTTCTTCCTCACATATGCTTCTTTGCCCTTTTTGAAGGAATCACTTTGACATACCGAATCAAACAAAGGTCCATACATAGCATTTCTAGGCAAAACAGACAAGAGAAGAGAGGAGGGGAGACAATAATAAATAGAAAAACAGCCTAAATCTGAGAGTATTTGAAACCTTATTTCTCTGTCTGCATGTACATGAGACAAACAAAAAGCAAATATAAAGAAGGGACAGTAGTGAGAAAACAGACTGCCAATTTGTAAGTTAGGAGACTTGATATTAGAGTAGAATGAAAGTAATGATAAAATTTTGGGTGGGGCAGTCTTACCATTACAGACTCACTTCTCTTTCATCTCAAGTCCTGCTATAAAACCCAGTTAAATGGATTTTGGAAATTGTAAAGCTGATTGGTAAAGTTGAATTGGTTTTGGGAAAATGAATACTGTGGCTATTGCTGCTCACTTTCATTCTCCCATATTCTGTCTTGATCATTCACTGAATCTGTATTTGGGATGCAATAAAAACATTTCTCAGCTAGCATGACATTATATTTTTTACCACTGTTTGACATTTTCATGGCCTGTGATCACAGTAGAACTTTCTCCCCAAAGTGATATCATCTCCACATGATTAAACTAGACTTGAAAATCAAGGTTAGGAAGAAAACAAGCTAAACATACATGACCATAGCCTTGTATCAGGAAGGAAGGTGACCTGAGACTGACAAGCAAGGGGAACAGGTGGAAGAGGAAAAAGTTCCCAACTGGAGTATAAATGACCTCGTTCATGTTCTTTTAAATAGTTTGTGTGACCTCTAGTGGCCTTTGCTGCCTGCAGTGTCCCTGTGACTAATTTTTGGAAGCCATCTGGACCTACTGATGCAGCAGCATATTCACACGGATATTAGATACTTCTAGATTTCTGTTGCGGAAGCACAAGTCAGACAGGGGTTAGGGATAGATATATCCACACTTTTTCCTTAAATAAACAAAGAGGAAAATATTTCTAATTGGAATAAACATGTCAACTTCCCTTTTCTCCCCAGAGAAACTCTCCCAAGATAGAATCACAGAATGGTTGAAGTTGGCTTACTCCCACCCCCTGTTCAAAACAGAGTCATCTAGGACAGGTTGTTCAGGTCTGTGCCCAGTTGGATTTTGAATTATCTCAAAGAATATCTCCACAACCTCTCTGGACAATCTCTTCCACTGTTCAGCCACACTCATAGGAAAAAAAACCTGTCTCTTTTTTTTAATTTTTTTTTTTTAATGTTTTTTGTTTTAATGTTTTTTGTATTTCAGTTTATAACAGTTGCTTCTTGTTCTCTCACTGGATTCCACTGACAAGACCTAATGCATATTTTTGTTAAAGAATGTGAAGAACATGTGATACTCACATACAGGAGAGACAGATTAAAATAAGACATTTAAAAACTACACACACACATATTTTTGCAGAGTGGATTTTTCTTCCTTTCTTTCTTTTACCCCAGAAATTTCCAGGGCCTCTGAGCTATAGCACACTCTACACAGTTCTCGCTCTGTGCTTTGTTTGACTTGGCTATGTATTTGCTCCCTATTGCTCTCAGGAACCTCCTCCTCTCTGCTCCTTCTGGATGTTCCGAGCTTGCCCTTTTTATTCGATCCCTGCTGACCTGTCACGTTCTCTGTGGCATCCCTCACTTCCACAAACATTCCAGCTCAGGAAAAGGCATAAACTCACCCTCAATCTCCAAAAGGGAGATAGAGTTTTGCAGAAAAGATAATTCAAACAGGTGATATTCTCTGCTTTTTAGTCATATTTATTAATGGATCACAATATAAATAGCGTACTGTAGAAGAAGAACAAATAAACTAGATACCTTCCATCATTGCTGGATGTGCTGAATATTATGTATAGATGATAAACAGTACTGCTAGTTTTCCAGTATACTGGTGTGCTTAGATTAAGATGGGAATTTTCCCCAAACTCCCAGTGAAAAAGGTGCATTAATCCAAATGAGAACAGTTTCTTTTACAGGGTTAGTATTACATTATGCTGTGAGCTGCAGATGGTGGGAGTACTTGTATAGTAAGGTATAAACAGACAGATGAGGTAATGAAGGTATTCACTGCTTGTCCTAGAATAATTTTATGTTATAATTTAGATGTTCATAGATTTATCTTTGTTGTTCTTTTTGCATGGCATATCACTGTCTTTTCCCTACTTTAGAGAAAAGGAATTGAGTCAAAGACAACAATAAGGATCATTAAACATTATCACATCAATACCTTATGCACACTAATTCTAGATTACATACTACAGTAATGGTTTGAATCGCTTGGCTAAACCAACATAAGAAATATGTAAGAGAAGCAGAATGATGTTCCAGCAATTTTAACTTATTGTTGTTCATTCTGTGGTTTTTTTAACCACAATGTCTGCCTCTGTTAATGAAAAAATTAGATATATCACCCGCCGATATATCACCATGTCACCAACCTTGATTAAATAATGAGAATGACAGTGAGAATAGTATCACATTAAGACACCATCAGAAAAGCTTAGGTGAATTTGACTTTCTCATATGTATGAGCAGAAGAATTTTCTGATTCTAACAGCATATCTGAAAGTAGGAAGCCTTTTGCAATCAGAGAAATATTATATTAAAACAATCAAAGAAAGAAAGAAAAAAACAACCCAACACAACATTCATCCTAATCATCAAAATATATTTCAAGTCATCAGACTTTGATCTAGCCTGGACATTTTTCAACCTCAAGGAATATTTGTTTTGACCTTTTTGACCTTTTGATTTAATAATTTAACAGTACAATTGAATTCTAATACTCAGGTATGTCTAGAGAGATGGCAGGTGCTGAGCTGGTATTGCTCAGGCTGAGCAGATTTCATTTTTCTAGGAAGAAGAAGCTGATATTTCTTCCTAGTTATCTCTATACTGTGTTGCAATTAACTAAACATGGAAAATATACACACCTAGTTTTGTGGGTTTTAGGGATTATTTTTTCCTAGAGAAAAAGCTGACTCCTCACCTCTTTGTGAGAGATAACATAAAACGTACTGCTAACACAGAGTTTTTGTTTCTGCTCAGCTATAAAGATGGTTTATAAATGCTATCTTTGCCATAAGGTAAGCAAAGATAATAGACCTGATTTGTACACAGCATATGGGCCTTTATTTCCAATTTATTTCCTATTTTATTTCTTGGATTTGCCTAAGGCCGATGTTCTGTTTGTATAGGACTTAATCCAAAAATGAATCCTAAAAACATCTCTTTGAAATGTGCATTGCCTTTTTTATTAACAAAGTGTAATTTAGACATCTGCTAAAGTGTCCCCCAATATAACAGTATGAAAGACAAAACTAATGCAGCTCTAGCCAGTTATTGTGTTAATTCTACATTGCGAAAGTTTAGCATCTGCATTTAATGGAAATACGTTATTAGTGAAAATACATGGTTTAAAAACAGCTTTTGAAATTTAATCATTTATCTAGAGCAAAATTCTGTTACTATATAAGCATTAAGCATGAGGTTTGGATCATGATGGGTGTTTTAAATTGTATTTTTTTCAGACAAAAGAATAAAGTTTTAATTACTATAGTTCAAAGAAAACAACAATATAGCTTAGTGGGTCTAATTCCAGCCTAATGTCTGTGAGGCTTGCCAACATCCAAACCTTTGATTCCAAAACCTTCATCAGGCTGTTTGTAGCCCTGGAAAAAAAAACAAACTCTCTCCACAAGGAGTCTGTGTTTTTGGAAGTTAGAGTATAATCTCCTATGAGACTGCTCTACTTTAAAGAACAGAATTAGATTTTAGTTTCTGTATCAAAGAACTTTGGAATATGGATCAGCATTTTCAAATGGATTAATTTCTGTCTTGGGTTTAAGTCCTAACATGACCAGCAAAAACTCAGTAATAGCTCTTTTCTTACTGTTTTGTTACTGTTTGCTACTGCACCTACAACAACAGTCTCAGATGCGGCAATCATGGCCCATGTGGTTGTCTGATATCGCATCTCTAATAGAAGGTAAAACTGAGTGATGATAACAGATGATGCATCCACTTGAGTCTTCTCTCAGACTAAAAGAAAATGGGTTAGATTAAACTATTTTCAAGATTATTCTTTATTAAAGTAGCTTTACCTTTGAAATGGACAAAATAAATTAATAGAATCTAGCAGAGAGTTCAGTTCCAGAGTTTTGTTTTCTTTATGAAACTTTAGTTTTACTAAAGTCCATTACTGCTTAATATAAAATTTCTTTGTGAGAAATTCTCATTGACTTCCAAGGGATGAGGACTTCAGCCTAACATTTTATAGTGTCATAATTTGCCAGAAAAATGAAAATTGCCTTTTTTTTTTTTTTTTTTTACTGCAAAATAAGCTAACTGCTTGCTTGCACACTTCCTATTTGGAACTGCTCCAGAAACTGAAGCCAGAATGCAGACTGTGATTTATAGTTCTTCCCACAAATGAGACAACACATCTCCAAAACTATACTTTTTCCCTCTTCTGATCAGGAGAGCTTGAATGACAACCCCATCTACCAAGACTATAGAAATATTAGAAAGTTCTTACCTCTTATAAATAGAGAGTTTGTTTTTATACTTTGCCTGGGGGAAATTTTGCCCTTTTGTTTTTACATGCTGGGCGACTAAATAAAATAAAATCCAGAGCTGGGTTCTGAAGGAAAAAAAAATTCTCAGAATCTTTAAAAATTTCATAGTAACTACTTCTACAAAACAGTGAGTGAAAAACAGAATGTCATTTTCCATGCCCATTTCTAGTGAGTGCTATAAAGAAGCTGTATTCCATTAACTCATTAGGAGATTTAAAAAGAGACAGCTGAAGGTGCACAGGGTGCTCACATCCCATCTGGTCACTGTCTCCAGAGACAGGAGTGCCACTCTGGTACACATTTCTTGCAGGTAGCTCACAGAAAGGGGCTAAAAAGTTTTGCTAAATGTGTAGTTGTAAATATTATCTGATTCTATGTGGTTCCAGTCCCCTCAGATGTAAAAGGTAGTGTTCGGGTAGAGTTCTCAATATTCAGGTAAGCCGTCAAAGTACTCTGAGATATTTACAGTCATTTTAAAAGCCATGACCTCAGGTACCCATGAAAGGACATTAATGTAGAAAAAAAATTAATGAAGATTCCTCTTGTCATCATATGCATGCTGTAGGACCTATAAGTCATATTAAAATAAGACTGGAAGCTGGGAGGGACTCACAAGGATCATAAAGTCCAACTCTTATGTAAATGACCCCTACAGGGATTAACGTCACAGCCTGCGTGTTTTTAGCACCATGCTCTAAACAACTGAGCTAATCTCACAGTCATTCTTACATGGATTCCATTCCACATACCTTGAAACTACAAAGTGGCAAAGAAGAATTTGAGGGTAGTAGAACAATCAATTTAATTTCATTTAGTTTGAATAGTTCAGCAAGCAAATCAGATTTATAAGCACTTGGGGAAAACCTGATGATGAATATTGGCCAACTTTGACATCAAGGACAAACAGTAACAAGTCAGTCTCATTTCTATGCTATGAAGCAGTATAGTTTGTTTTCTGAGAAACTCTTGTCACACATGGCATTTTCATGAATAAATTAGGGACATATAATGGAACCATTCTACGTGAGGTGCAAAACTAGTTCCATGCTCAGAGTCATCGACAACTGAAAGACAGGATGCCATTCAGAGGGACCTGGACAGGCTCAAGAAGTGGATGCCTAGGAATCTCACGTAGTTTAATCAGACCAAGTGCAAGGTACTGCACCTGGATTGGGGCAGCCCCCAGTATCAGCACAAACTGGGGGATGATGAGATTACAAACAGCCCTGCCAAAAACGATTTGAGTGTGCTGGTGAATGAGAAGCTGGACATGATCCAGCAATGTATACTCACAGCCCAGAAAGCCAATTGTGTGCTGGGCTGCATCCAAAGCCAGCAGGGCAAGGGAGGGGATTCTGCCACTCTATTCTGCCCACATGAGACTCCACCTCGAATACTGCATCCTCAACACAGAAGGATATTGACCTGTTCGACCAAGACCAGAGAAAGGTCATCAACTTGATCAGAGGGATGGAGCACTTCTGCTATGAGGAAAGGTTGAGAGAATTGGGATTGTTCAGCCTGGAAAAGAGAAGGCTTCAGGGTGACCTAACTGTGGCCTTCCAGTACCCGAAGAAAACTTGCAGAAAAGATGGGGCAAGACTATTTACAAGAGCATGTATTGATAGGACAAGGGGAAATTGGTTTAAATTGAAGGAGAGTAGGGCTAGATTTTAGGAAAATATTTTTTACTGTGAGGGTGGTGAGGCATTGGAATAGATTGTCAAGAGAAGTGGTGGATGCCCCATCCCTGGAGGTGTTCAAGGCCAGGCTGAATGGGGCTCTGAGCAACCTGGGATAGTGGAAGGTGTCCCTTCCCACAGCAGTGGAGCTGGAATAGGATTATTTTTAAGGCCCCTCCAACCCAAACCATTCTGTGATTCTATGATTCTGTGAACTTACAAAGCACGAAGATGAGTGAAGTGACAGAATGGGATATATCCATATTCATTTTCAGGACACATAGACAAGAATATAGTTTAGAAGATTAAGAACATGTGAGCTCAGAATTACTTAAATATCACAGAACATTTTTGACCTGAGCATCAAACTGAGTTTTTAAAATAAACAGATAAAATTAACATTAATAAATAGCCAAGCCATGCAATATTAACTTATGAGTCCTACAGAGACTCAGAAATTAAATTTCTGAAAGGTAGTAGAAAATCTAATAATTTTGAAAGACACTTCACATAAGTAAATACAAATAATTTTAAAAGTGCTTCTAGGGACTAACACAGCTAAGGACAAACATGTCTGACTTTCATGCTGGAAAACAAAGTATAAAAATAAATAGAATTAATATAGAATATAATGTACATGGGAAGGTCAGTATAAATAAATGAAATTTTGTGTCTCACAGAGTCACCAGAAGTCTTTCAAGGACCACTTAACACATGGATAAAACATGAGGAGAGAATGCTATCACAAGCTGAGCAGGAATCAATTTTTTGATGCTGTGTTGTGAAAAGGACAATGCCAAACTTGAGCAACAGCTGTAAGAGCAACATAACTCTGATTTCCTTAGCACTGGCTGCATCTCAATATCATACATAGTTTTGTTGTAATGCAATCCAAAGGAAAATAAATCAAACAAGCTGCTTGGACAGATTCATCAGGAAAGAAAAGATCTTAGAAGCATGAACAGCAATGATTGAAAAATCTGGCCTTGCTTAGTCAAGACATGACAGAGGTCAGAAAAAGTAGTAGTTCTTGCAGTCAAAGAGGTCATGTAGAAACAAGTAATAACTGTTATTTCATTGTTCATGTCCAGGACTAGTAGGATAATTAATAATTGAGTTTCAGCAAGGGCTGGAACAAGGTGTTGGGGAATGCTAACTATGCCTCAGGACATGGTATTTATCACTAAATATAAAGCACTGGATGGATACCTCTCTGGAATGTCATCACATAGAAGAGAAGGAATGATTACACGACTTAGAATATACTTCCCAGACTAATTATCTATGATTCAATAATTATATCCACACATTAAAATTATGTTTCAGGAATTTTAGTCTAAGAACTTAACCTCAATAATTTTAGAATAGTTCAGTTATGATTTTAAATCTTATATTTCCAACAAAATATGTCTGTTTTCTCACTGAAAAGTGCAGATCCAGTGCTTGTCGAGAGTTGCTACAGTATTCTTCAAAGATTAGTTTGGACAACATTTATCCCAAGCCATCATCATTTCAAAGTGTTGATTAATGTCATGCCTGGTCTCAGTTAAGAGCTGGTAATGAATGACAGGCATTTTTTCCAACTATAACCTTGAATTAGGTATGTTTTTTAAATTGCAAGTTGGTTTCAAATTTAAGGCTTTTTATGTGGAGATGTTTTACATTGGAATGCACACATTTGGTAAGCAAATGGGGAAGAGAGCTTTACTTTACTATGAAAAGAATTCAAGACGTGTAAACAGTCAATTGTAGAACAGGTGACTTTTCATTTCCAAAGAAGCTAAAAAACCCCAAGCAATACTGCAGTTTAGTAGAAAAAATGTCAAAGATATCTCTAGATACTTACAGGTGAACAAGCTCTGGGGAAAGAAAATTATTTTGGAAGGAAAGATTTGTGGAATCCCAAAATATTATGTGCTTGAATAGTTCCTAGGAGAAGATTTACGCTAACAAAATCAAAACAAAAAAGCAAAGTTCAATGTGACTTAGAAAGAACATAATATTTTCCAGGAAGAAGCCCTCAAAAAGTAATTATGCTCTAAAATAGAGACCCATCTTGAATGAGAGAGTCTTCAGTAGAATATTAGCAATAGACAGAAAAATCTGATGTTAGCATAATTCAATAAAGTAGTGTTCATTTTCACCTGTCCTTTACAAGGGTCTATAACATTGTTGTATATTTAGAGGTTTAAGTAATTTTTATTTGCATTTTACCTTAATCTGGCTCAGACTGTGGACATTAAAATACATAGAGTTAACAGAAAGCTATTTTAAATCAACAGATGTGGTGATCCTTGAAATTGAATTTTTATCAAGTTCATGTCTTCCCTAAATATTGATGCAAGAAATTCGAAAGCTAAAAAATCTATTCTTTAAGCTGCATGGATAAGAGGCTATATCAGGAGATTAAGAAAGAAAAAAAGAAAAATTTTTTCAGTAGTAACAGTGTGTCACTATAGTGAGCAGGACAACTAAGACCTGAAGGTCCCAAAGGAATTGTTCAAGAGTGCTGCAGCCAAGGTGTTTTCTGTTCCTACTGCCCGATCACTTGAATCTTAGTCTATTAAACAAGCATGAATAAGAGTTTTGAAGGTACTGTAAAGGAGAGATGCTCACATTGCTGAAAAGGCAAGAGAAAAAGCAGAAGGTTCACCCAGCATGTTTTTGCAGGATAAGATAAAACAGGGAATTTGCAAAATAAAAAATCTTCTGAGTGACTAAGGTATCCTTTACCCAAGAGAATGGTCACACCCAGAGCCATAGCTGCACAGAGAGAAAAATCTGGTTGCTTTTGATGACAGCTAAACAAGACATAATATGTCTGTTGAGAATATAGACATAGACTATAGGGCTGTCAGGGACAATAAAAAGCTAGAACAGACAAAAACTCTTATAGTCCAGGAATACATCATGAGGAACTGGAAGTGCTGTGAGGACAATCCAATTGGAGGAGTTGGCTGGGGAAAACCAAAAAAATTATCTTCGAGTAAAAAGTGTGAGGAGACTCTCACTAGTGGGAGATACTCCTTATTTGCACTCACACTGACTGAAATTATGACCTCTCTTCCATAATAAACACTGAACGGCTTAAACCAGAGAAATTGTGGATGACAACACAAATAGAGATGCTACTGCCAGCAAGCCAGGAATAGGTAGGGACTACGATCCACTCACTGACACAAATACTGGAAAGTCAGAGTAGTTATGCTATGGAGATCAAAGACCACAGCGCAGCCTTGAGGAAGGAGGTAATGCACCAGCACACACCACAAGAAGATTTTATGTGTCAGAAAAGAAAGTCTAGGTAGATCTCGTCTTAATGTGTCATTGCAGGCATAAAACAGAGATGGCTCATGGAAAATTTTTTCTATACAGAGAGGTATTACAAAGATGAGAGGCTTTGTCAGAGACAGACCTATAGATTCTTAGACACACCAAATTATTTTACAGTTAGAATATTTTGATACTCACTTAAAAAATTATTATACTTCATGCTAGCAGGCATGGTGAAGTAAGCACTGCTGCAGCTTCTGTAACCAGACTCCAAATCTGAAAATAATATTTGCTTCCAGGAAAGCCCCACTAAGCTACTCTCTCAGATGGTTCAGCTGGCATTTTGATGGTCTCCATCATCATTATGAGTACCCTTATGAATCAGGCTAGATGGAGAGAAATACCGTCTCTAATCTTAGCAAGAAATTTTGCTACCTAAAATCTTCAAGCAAGTTCTTTGCCCTTTCAGATAGCAATGGAAAAAAACAATTTTTATGGTCTATTAAAGAATTATAAAATGATGACATTTGTCTCTTATTTTATCCAGAAATAAATTATGTAATAGACATTTTCATTAAAAGTGCTTAAGGCTAAATTGAAATATATGCAACCAAAAAGATTGCAATGGCAGTATTTGCTCCTGGCTACTACAAGGTACTTCAGGAATCTGTGTGGTTCATGAGTTTATACACCCATACAAAGAGATAAAATATAAATCTTAAGATCTCAGTGGACACTTCTTGTGAAGCAGCACTAGATTAAATGAGGACCTTCACATACTCAGAGTGTTATGTGGTGATTTAAAATGCATGTTACATTTGACATAATAATATATGACCAAAGGCCAAAGGGCCTGGAAAATGTCGTGCAGCCAGAATTGTTTCAAGAATTCTTTTGAAGTGGAGGTCTTAGTCCTACCTTACTTTAAGGTACTTACTTAAAACTACTTTAATATGCAAAGTTCTTGAGAGAGAAGCCTTTGAGGAAATGAAGAGGTTAATGAATCTACTTACTATGACAGGAAGTGACACAGTCAGGCTTTACAACAAGCAATGCACAACAATAATTTGAAAGTCTATTAGAGAAGTAAAGAGGTTATAAACATGGTTTGTAGGAAAGAAGAGGCATCCCAAAGCCCTCTTCTGTGAGATACTCACCAACAATGAAAAAAGGCTCTTTCAAGAACATAATTCTACTCTGGGAGGTGTCTCTTTCTACCAGGGCACATTTTGCATAATCAGTAGAAAAATGTTTCTAATAAAATTGCAGGCTATGATGAAGATTCTATCAGACGAAGTTGCTGCCAGTAATATGAAGTCAGGGAATTTAAACATTAAAAATAAAGACTGAGGCAAAATTATGTAGTCTTTGAGACACAGCAAGAATATTTTAAAAATGCATTTTCCATATAACTTGGCAATGGCTGAGAAGAATGGCAGCTTTTCATCTATTTTCTTTTTTCAAGACAAATAATCTGGTGGTAACTGTCAACTGATTCACCCATGTCAACTAAACTTTCATTGGGTTTGATAAGTTTATATTGTCAGCCTGTGCTCAAAATGTTCAAATCTTCATTCACCAAAGACAGTTTTGAAGATCAAAATATTGTCTCCTTGTCTGTCCAGTGCCAAATTTATGGTTCAGAATCCAGCTAGAGAGATGCTGTGTTTATCATTGTAGCAGTCATTTACAGAAGTAGCGACAAAGAATACATAGAACTGAATGCAGTCTTTGAAAAACTAGAACTTGGTTGTTAGAAGAACATCTGATGCATTCATAGTTAATCACTTGGGCCACCAGACCAAATGTCTTTCTAGTCCCCAGGCAAAAGGCACAGTGGATTGGGAAAAAATATGAAAAGCAAAAATCAACGACTAAGAAAATTCTTTGGACTGTGAAACCATGCTGAGGAGAGTGAATATTGGAGGCATGACATAGGAGCCTACTCTTGTTACTAATTGTCTTTTTAGAACTTTACTACAAAAATATTTTCTGTCAAAATAAATATGATATTCACCTTACTAACTGTAGGAACCAATAAAGCTGTGAAAGTAGGACACTGAAGTAAGGCCAGAATCAAAAGATGTTGTTGTTGGATTGATTTTTTTTAAAAAAAATTTTCTTAGATATTTCTGTGTATTGATGTAAATTAAAAGTTTCAGCATTCCCTTTAATTTAAGATGCATCAAAGTGATGAAATTCATATATGTCCTTTGAGACCAGAATTTACTTTTTCTCCACATTTCTAGGCTTTCCTTCAGTGAAATGAGTTCTGATTTAAAAGAAAACCAGTATTGTATTCTCTTCTGAAAATTGTTTGGGTTTATAATTCTTTTGATTTTATCATCAGTGGCATAACTGGCTATATTGTGTTTTGCCATCTTTTAAAATTAGAACCAAACAAAAGTATATAATTAATATAATTCTTTTTTTTCAAATTTAAAATTGTGCAAAAAGGCTTGAAAATCTGTCTGATTACCAAATATTCCACAACAAAAGAAAAAAAAAGTTCAGACAAAATATATATTTTTAAAATTATTATTGTTTTTATAATAAAGCTTGATATTTGATGTCTTGATTCACAGCTTTTTTAATTTATAAACTTGGTAATGTTTCACTGAATCAGCCCATTCCATCCCAGATCAAGGTGCTCCAAGCCTCCTAATGTGCTACGGCAAATATACAATTTAGTTCCTTAGAAATTCTAAAAATTTAACATAGTTATTTGTTTTTACTTCATTAAAAATGCTTCTATTATTTTCAAGTTTAACTGAATTAGAAAACAAAAAAGTAAACATATTCTGAAGTGCAGAAAATGGGCTTGCATTCAATGCTGTATTACACCATATAGTAGAATAAACAAACTTAGAGTAAAGCCTCAAATCAAACCTCTATTGAGAGGCCCCTCAACACACAGGTTAATTAAAATCTATGTTTAAATCTTATCATTTGGGACACATCTGTTTAGCTTAACTTATGCCAAATTACAGGCTATAAAATTTCTTTGCAAAGACATCTTTTTAAATGCAAAGAAGCTTTCACAAATGCTGTCCATTCACTAATGTTTTAACAGAAGAACAAAGTGATGCACTGGGTTAATTACATCCTCTTTTCTGCTTTTATTCTTCTTATCCTTTCTGTTTTTAAAATTTTCAGACTCTGTCCCTAAGTGAGGCTTATGCAATCACCCTGATTTTTCTAATATGTGGCACTGCTGTAAACACAGCTCTAAATGTAATTTGTTTGATTTTCTAGCTCTTTTATCATAGCAATACCCTGTTATTCCCTACTCAGCTGGTCTAGTGTAATTTCTGAGATGATTTTCTTGCAGCATCACTTAACCATTTCTGATTGTTTTATGTAGAACACAAACATTTTATGTCCCCTGTCTGCATGTCAGATTGTCAGTCACACCTGTTTGTGTTGTTTTGTTTTGTTTGCCTGCTTTTAATGTTTTTGGTTGTTTTTAAGGAAGTAGTAAAATAAGAGGTATCACAATCAGCCAGATGCTTGAAAATGTGTGAAAAATGGTGGCGAGGTAGATTACAAAGACTGTAAATGCCCATTCTCAGGGAAAGCTAGATAAAACTCAACCAGTTGGTCAGTCCACAGACCTGCACTGGCTTATCACTACGTCACTTTATCACTACTTTCTCTCAGTCACTGATGGCAGCTTTTGGCTATTAACCAGCTAGACTCATATTTAATTGGTGGTAAATAACATGGAAAGACCTAGAAGAGCTGTTTAAGCACAACAGAGATATTACACTAGAGGTGACACTGAACTAAATGTAGGGACAAAGTGGAAGTGGACATGGAAAAAGAGGGGAGAAAAGAGTGGAGAAGAATATGGGACATAGTAAATAAATTCATACCACATCGGTTTCATCATTTGTTCATGCAAGGATTTTATTGTGAAGGAAGAACCCTGTCTGGAAACTTGTGCTTTTCAGCAAGTCACGATACGTTTTGGGGAAAAATTCTGTTATAGGTTCACTTAAAGATTCTACAGAATTAGATTTAATTAAAAGAAGTGACAAAACAAATGGGAAAGGGAATAAATAGGAGTAAGAAGAAAAACAGATACAGACTTGTAGTACTTCTCTATACTTGGAGTACTACGTGTTCTACTTATAAACTGTGTAAACAGTAAGTGTAGGGGAAATTATGAAAGCATCAAAAAGAAAAAAATTGTTAATAAACAGACCTTTTCTTTAGGAAAAACAAAACAGTTAAAGTAGCTAACATTTAGACTCAGAAACATGGTTGAGGAATACTTAAGACCAAGCAAAGCTTAAGAAAATAAACCATAAAAAAATTTTGCCGGGTAAACTGACAAAGTTATCTAATGTTGTTTATAGCTGTATTTGGATGGATGGGAAAGGCACAGAAGTGTGACTGAAATACATTCTTCCACTAGCTAAAACCAAAATTCTGCCAGCTTAAATGAACTACTTTTGTGTCATATCTGGGATGGAAAAACAAGTGACATTCAAGAACAAAAGAAAAAAGACATACGTAGGACATCCAGCTGAGCAATGATCAGAAGGAAAGAGTATTCAGGAGTTTGCTTTTGCTATATCAAAAACCTGTTTTGAAAACAACTTCAAATTGTTTCATTTGATCATTTGAGGAATGTAAGCAACACCAGTAGGTTTTTCAATCAATTTATATTGGCTTTTTTTTCTTTAGCATTTTTTTTCAAAATTAAATATACAGATATTTACAGCTGAAGTACAGATATGCCTTCAGTTATATTAGCTCTAACAAAATTATAGAGGTTTATTCATTTCAGCACTATCTATGCAGCGATGTTTTATTTAACAGCCAAAAACTGAAAATGCGTAGCAATAATGAAATCATAATGTTTTCTTTTGAGACTGGGTTTTCCTCCTTTAAGAGAGGAAGTTTTTCTATTTTTCTAAAGGTAAGTTGATTTAACCATCTGATAACCTTTAATTAAATTAAAACAAAACCTATCATCCTATTACAAATTTTAAAATGCATCAAGTAGACACATTATTCTGTAAGACAGACAAGATATAATCAGATGTTCACAAAACAAGAAAGAGGTAATGGAAAGATTGTCTTTCAAAAAACAAGAAAAAAAGAAATCAGGACATTTCGGGAAGCCTAATAAGGATTCTATTTAAGTAATAAAAATATGGAAGGTACCCTATACAATAGACTAAAACATCTCTTTTGAATATGATGTTCCTTTAATATCTGTCTAGTAATGCATTTAACTTTAAACCAGATTTCTGATCCTTATCTCTTTAGATGAGCAAGCAATCGGCAGCTAACATACAACCACATAAATGTATGCTTCTTAGGGAAGTATTGAGTGGTCTGGAATATATAACCACTTCAGATTAAACAACAATTCCCTACATTTTTAACTTAGAGAGCAATATCTCACTATGAGACTTAATTAATCAATTACTTTAAATGTTGGTAAGATTAATGATTCAGAATCTGTTCAGACAAGAAAAATAAGCCAGAGGAAGAGAATAAGACTTTAGGAAGGTCTTATAAGAAGTGTAATCTCATTAGAGAAGCCAACCATCACACCGAGAAGGATAGTGTCTTCTAAAGTGGAATTGACAGCTTGTAAAGACTTCTCAGAAACAGATTTTCACTAAGTTAAGGTTGCAGAATCACTGCAGAAACTATTACTTACTTTGTCATGAGTTCCCAGAGTACATTGCCTTTCAAAAGGATTTGTTTAGACTAAATCATAAACCTTAAATTGTAATGCTGTAGTAGTAGAAAACAAAACCCAACTTTTTTAAACCACTTTTGTGTTTTTAAACACTTTAAACAACTTTGTAGGTACTCCTACAGCTAAGATAATGCTTTCTAATCTTCAGTAGATTCTTTCTTACAATTGTGCTGGTACTAGACTCTAAACTAGGGTACAGAGCATGTACAGGGACTTTATTGCAGCATTTTTAACATGCGCACTATGCTCAGCATTACAGTATTTTCATTGCTAGAAATAGGCCACAGGCTTTGTAGTGAGTTTATGAGGCCTCAGGACTATGGTTTGCCAAACTTACTTTGTACGACATTTTCTTGATCTGCCTGGAACTTTGCTTTGACCTAGTTTAGCTGTAACAGTATTTTTCTCTCATAACTGGATAACCATATTTAATTGGTTTTAACATGTCTTGTCTTCTTGTGATATAACCATTTTAATATATGGTTGTAAAAAGTAGTTGTTCTATATAAAATGAGATCTTTCTGACTCTAATATAATGACAACATGTAGAGAGTTACAGGGCTAGTGTGTTGGCAGAGTGCTTGAGAAGAGAAAGCAATGGAAGCAGTATAGAGGAATAGTGGTGGGGGATAAGAGCTGAGTCACAGCCTGCCATCAGAGATCCCATGTCTATTAACAACTCATCAACAGCTAGTTAAAGACATGCAGACCTGAACAAAATTGGGGTTTGGGAGTATGACAAGTGCATCACATGTAGTAAATTTGAATGTACTGTGGACTTGCACAGCAATGAAGAAGAAACAGTGTGTAAAAGACCATTTAAAAAAGAAATAATTACCCCAGCAGATCCTAAAGTGAAGAAGGAAACAAAAATTTCATCATAATCTTCCCTGTGAAATCATTTGGGTGCTAGTGATTTACCACATGGTACCATTAGAGCTGGAAGGATACCAAAGGACAGTGAAAGGTACAACAAAACCTTTAGCAGCTAGGAAATGTGTGATACACTTCTAACTGTATTGCTATTGAGGATTGTTCTGCTTTTTTAAAAATATGGTTTGGTTTGGGTTTTTTTTAAATAATGGTGGTATCCTTTCTTTATGCTTCTTATTTTCTTAGTTTTCTGTTATAGTCAGATGTTGTCTAGCTCTCTGATTAAACTTTTCAGAAATACTAATAATGAACTCCAGGCTTTACATACAATCATTGTTTCCTTTTTTACCTATAATGTTTTTAAGCAGAAGTGTGGATATCGTGATGATATAATTCTATTGTATTTTGTATATTGTTATTGAATTCCTGTGGGGTCCATATATTAGGGAAAACTCTCAAAATAGTAAAGCGGTTTCTTATCTTATACTGAAATGCCTCTAGGTAAATCTACTGCTTTTCAGCACAGCTGCATATTGTGAAATAAAAATGCCTAGCTTTTACCCCGTGCTTATCTCCAGGTTTGTAAAGGATGTATAATTTTTCCCATTATAGGCAAGAATCAACAGGTATACGGACTCAGGATCATTAGCATTTTGGTGTCAGAATTTGTATTTTCTATGCACTAGATGACACTGAAGGTTAGAAATTTATATGTGGATCTACAGAAGAAATCATAACTGACATAGATGGCCTCCTACATAAATTATTCTAATCTGACAGTGGTTTTATAAGGTTTTTTGGTTAAAAATATATACTTCAGGATACATTCCAAAACTTGAAACAGTTAGAATAATTCACTATGAAGAAGACTGTAACAGGATCCACAGATTATTCCAGTCCTTTTAAATTCCCATACAATTTACATTTTGTTAATCTTTTTTATAAAGAGACACATCCAAATACTCTTTAAGGATGTGGATACCCTATTAAAAATATTAATATAAATTCTTATATAATATGCAAAACTAGAACCTTTAGCATTAACTTTGAATTTGCCATAAGTTACAAAAGCTTTCGGTTTTGTCAGTTTAATTTATGGTTCTAATACTTTTTCAAGAATGTAGCACATGTAGCTGGTGAAAGGAAACTGGAAAATACAGAGCTAACACTCACAGAGCAGATCCCAGCCCCCTCTGTGCCATTCATGATCAACAGGCTCATAAAGACGCTAGAGGTCATTCAGCAGGGATCTATTTGCTGGTGCACGTGTGCTGGATTGAATGTTGCAGAAGCACATGGCAGGTGATGCTGAGGACAGGTGTCAGGCACGATGACTGTCCAGCACACTGCTGTCATCCTCCCCTTTGCAGCACCTGCTGAGGGCTCTGTGTCAGCTGTGCAGGTGACACTGCGTGGCAAACTGCTTGTGGGTCACCATCAGAGAACTGAAAGGATCTGTCCTAGTTTGTCTCTTCCCTCTTGCCCGGCTGCCCTGAGAAAAACCTGCACATGTCAAAATATGGCTTATACTTCAAGTGATTGGCTCCAGCCAGGGTAGTCAAGTAGGAAAAACAAAAGGAAAAAACGTGGAAGCAAATCCAACAGAGCATTACCAAAGAACTGTCAGGGCTGGAAGCAGTTAAAAAACCAGAGTATTTAGCATGGCTATTAGATCTTTCTGAAGGATAGCTTCTGAAACACAATTTTTGAATAATTATGAGAAATATCCTGATCATAAAGTTTTGAAGGTCATAGTGTTCATTAGAAAATACAACAGTATTTTACAGCAAGAGGAAATTCTAACCTGAGGAAGTTCAAAACTCTGCATTAAGCTAATGCTGTTAGTGTTTTACTCAACTTTGTTATTTGCTATAGTTATTTCCCTTATCCTTCATCAGCTATCTAAATCTAAATTGAAATGAGTACATGTCATCTTTTAGAATTAATGCAGAGAAAGCATTCATCTGACAGTGAATTTCTTTACTACTTCAAATTAACATCAGTCTTTCAAACACTGATAAATTTTTTCTCCTGATCAAACTGTTTGCTGGATTATTGGGGCTTTCATATTTCTCTAAACAATTTATCTTCTATAGCAAGGTGGAAGAATGTCTACTGTGATATTTTGTTTTAACTGACAAGCATGCAGCTTTCCAAATTTGCTGCAACTTAGCAGCAAATTAGTTCCTTTGGGTCAGAAAATGGAAAAAGTAAATTCAAAATTAAAAGAAATAAATAGTTGAAAAATGCATGAAACAAAGAATTTTTCTCAACCCAGGCAAAAATTTAATAATGGTGTACTAATTTAGTCACTTAAAATAAGCAGCAACCCTAATTGAATCCCACAAATTGAGAAAAAATAGAAGAAATTTTTGCATCTTTATATTTACCACAATATACCCTAGGTCTGAACCCTAGGTTTCTTATATTTTGGCCCATATTTATTTAAAAGACATTTTTTATTGGCAGAATTTCTATTTTTCAAATCCATCTCTCTGTCTCCACCCCTGCTCCAAATACTAAAACAGCTTTGAAGTTCACAGTAGCCTGTTCCTGGAACTTCGTAAACTAGAAGGAGCTTCAATACATGTATCAGTTCATTTGCTATTGCTCCAAAATGAAACACTGAAAGAAAACACAGCAAATTTCTAAGTTTTCTTGTAATAGCACACTGGCTGTGTGGCTCATCTCAGATAATGACTTGAGGAGGATGAATGGCAATGAACACTGTCCATTTGGGCTGCTGCACACAAATGTTTTGGTCATGTATAACATGAGCTCATTTTGAGGCATTTCACAAAAATCCTGTATAAAAAAATCAGGTTCTTCATGAAGCAGAAGGTGAAGAGTGAGTTAAAAGACAGTTCCTATTGATGCCAGAAGATTGAGGATTCGAGTCCCTTCGTGGTCGCCAGCAACTGATGCCTTTTCCTGGTCTTAAAATCAAGAGGCACACACGGTTAGAAGGGGAAAAGGGATTTTACCTTGGTATTTATTTTTAAGGATCCTTAGGTGTACACATCCAGGTCATATGCATCGAGATGCACCCCGCCGAGTCTATCTCTGTCCCCTCTGTCTCTGTGTCTCCCTGTGTCTGTGTCTCTGTGTCTCTCTCCCTCTCCCCAACATTGGGTATAACATTATAGGTTTTACTAATTAGCATATCTATCAAAGATTCCCCAATGAGAGGCTCAAGTGAGCTCCCCTCCCCAAGGAACCTTCCCCTGGATGGTTCTATCTTGGTTTACAGAATATGTTCTGGAGGGGACCTTGGGGTCTGGGGCACACTGATCCCTAATTATGAAGCTTCTAAAATGTTTAGTCTCTTAGCTTGAGAACAAGTCCAAGAATGTAGGCAAAAAGCACTAGGAATACAGAAGTTGTAAAAGGTATAACAGGGGTATAAAAGAAAAGGCAAAAATCTTCATGGCATCACTATGACAAGGAAAAACTGTCAAGTACAGGGAAAGAAACGTAGACCACAGAGAAAAAAATTACACAGAATGTCAACTGTAATGCTAATGATGTAGAAATATCTGAATTGTCCCCTTCTTGTTCATACTGGGTTTCAGCATTATACTGCCTTTTCCCTCATTGTCCTCTGTCTACACTTTATTTAGTGACCACACAGAACAGTCCTGCTGTAAACTGATTCCTCAAATGTGCTTTGTGCATTCCAAAGTGTATTCCAAAAGGCACACGCTATCTACTTCCAGGAGCTGTGATAATCTCTGTAATTTTCAGATTTTAGTGCATAGGCTGTCAAAGCACATACATTATTGAGAACATACCCATTACCAATACTGACATTACAGTTCTTCAAAAAACATTCATGCTATTCTATATCTTTACTGTCTTGTACAACCTCAGGTGGAACTGAATTGATGCAAAAAACCAGAGCAAAAGATCCGTAATGGACTCAACATAGATCAATCCATATTTATACTACAGATATGCATACTATATTTGTATATTTGAGTATTTTAATATACATAAACATAAACCATATAAATACAGTATGATTGTGCATGTGTGTGTGTGTCTTATATATGTGTAAAATGGTGATAAACCAATAGTGCAGTGGACAGATACAGAGTAAATTACTACTAGAGCAGACCAAAAATGCAGGCAATGAGAAAAGAGCTTTGTTTTTCTTGTTTTAATCTTAAATGTAAACACTTAGATAATCATATGAGGCATCAAGCAGCAATCTGTCCTCTAAACCAGTCATTCTAGAGAAGGTTGATGTGACATAGAAGAAATGAGGCAAAAGCAACGGAAATTGTGAGATTGGTGTGTTTGGATTTTTCATAGACTGGATATAAGCTGAATTGATATCACAGTAGAAGATAATTACTTTATGACAAATGTTTCACTGAATTGGCAGTATTTCTGTAGCTTAGCTTTACTGGGTAATCATCACAGCTTGAAGGTATAATTGTTTTGTAGAAACCTTTTCCTTATGTTGTGACAAATAAGCAATAGTACAAACTGCTTAGTTTTAGTTTTTAAGAAAATTAATTTGACAAGAAATAAGGGAGAAAAGGAATAGACATCTAAACTAGTGTCTGATCTGATGGCTAACATAATGATCACATCTGCTGTGGATTGGAATTTTGCCTGCAAGGACCTTACTAATATTTGCCTTGATTAAAGGAGAGTCGTCGAAAGTGTGACCTTTCAAACCCACCTTGTTGCGCCTCTTGAACATTGTCGTGTAGCTGGCACTCCAGAACTTACACAAAAGAGCAATTAAAGACTGGCAAAACAAAGTAAAACCCAGATCCTTCCTGGCTTTTATGGGCATGGGTTTTGCCTTTTGACACAAGCCCTCCAAGAGCATGAACCTCAGTGAAGATACCTTAGTAGGGTCCTGGACAAACCAAAGGTCCTATATAATGATGCAGAACACCTGTAATTTGCTACATGCCTCATGGTATGATTCAGCTCTACTTCTGCCAGCTTCCATAGTCATCAATGCCATGACTGCAGGTATTTTCCTTCTGTTCTGGACAGCTTGTTTCTTGAGGGAGATCTCTGTGAAGTAGCTGTCTTTCCTCCTTGATCACTACAAAAAGGAATCTGATACCTAAGGAAGAAGAAACCTTTGTTTCCTTCTCTTTGTGCAGGTACTACTAATAATCTGTAAAACTGAACCTATGAACCCAAAGTTCCTATAACCACAAACCTGAGTTTACTCAGTGTTTCCAGCTCAAATTCCCAGCATGACTATTGTAACTAAAGGTTGAAAAATAATTCAACTGAAAATTGATATCAAAATTCTTTAAGATAATTTTTGTTAACTCAGTATTCTTAAATTTTTTTCTGTTAGAAAGAATACAGTCTTACCACTGCTGTAATTACAGCAGAAAATAGTTAATATTTGCTCTACTTCAAATTTGCTCCATTTTTGTAAAGTTAAATTATAAAAAGGAAAACCAAAACAAAATCAGAAAGCTCTACACATACACTTGCTACTTGTTTCTCAAGAAAGCAAGTACTGCACATGAAGTAGACTATTCCTCAAAATCTTCATAGTTAATAAAATAAATCTGTGCGTGCAAAAGCTTCCAATAAACATCATGAAAAAAAAAAAGAAAACACTGGCTTCAAAACTAATCTGCAATGAAGATGTAAGTAAAAAGCCATCTAAACTCCTTTCTTGTGAACTGGAAATAGAATATATGCTCACTAGGGATGGGAAATATGAAAAGCTTCAATACTTTTATGAACTTTTTTTTTTAATTGCATAAAGTACTTAACTGCATACTATTATAATAACTATTATGATATGGCCTATCTCCCCTTACATTTCCATTTATTTTTCTAAGTAATATATCTTTGAAAACTCATTATGTGCTTTTTGTCAGGTGTAGTGTTTTCTTGAAAATTAAATAATTTTCGTGCCTTGCTTCTGCAGTCCTCACTTGCAAACACATGCCAGTGCCCTGCTTTCCTTTTTTTTCCTTTCTTCTTTCCTTTCTCTTTCCTTTTTTTTTACTACAGCTAAATCTTTGAGCTAACACTATGCACTTTCTGTAACTACTCATTTAAAGAGATTACAGATATTTATGAAGAGTTAAATATTTTGGAATATTGCACATGTGTTAGAAGTGGATTTCATCTGAAGAGTCTGAAAACTGTAAAGGAATTTTAAAATTATATCACAAATATATGTGTATAGCATATGCGTATGTATTTTATCATGTCCATAAAATGTCATAAAAAGGAATATCTCTGTGTTCTGTCCATCATTATTGCTGCATTTCATCTTCACAGAACAAAATCTGCTTTCCGTCATCACAAGCTGGTATTTTTGAAGTAGGAAAATTATATTATTCCATGTTTGGACACATTGTTCCAGTAATCATCAGAAAGAATTTGATTTATCTATGTGGTCACCTGTTCAAAGTTTATAGGAGTGGAACTATTGATTTCACTCAAGAAATACACCATTTTTTCACAGAATCTTTCTGGCAACTGTGCTTTACCAGAATTGTTTTGTCCCGCTTAGTGCTAGTAATTTAGCACGGAGGCTTCTTGCCCAGAGGGTGTTAAAGCTGTAAACACCCATGGATATCTGAGTTGGATTTTTGCATAATAATTTATATACTGTCTTAATTCTTCAGGGCATTCTATGCTTAGTAAAACAGGATAGTGTTATCAACATGACTTTTGTTCTTCAGCCAACTCCTTTCTATGTGGAGAAGGTAAATAATAGACACACTGAACAAAGTCAAGTCTCTCATTCGGTATAAGATGCCCCCACCAAAATGTAACTACTCTATAAACTCTTAATATTCATACATGCATTTTTTTTTCAGTCACAACTTAGCCATAATATGGAGTTATAAGCAAAAAAGCATGTGTTTATGTGAAAAAGAAGGTTCTTGCTATGCTCAGTGTCCCATTTGTGTTTTAAATGTCCTTATTTTCCATGGCTTTATATTGACCAGTGTTGCTCAGTACATACTTATCTCCCCCATCATTTTCTGTACAGTCTATTTCACAGCTTTCCCAGCTTTTCATAAGAGAGATGTAGGCCTACTGCCTTACTCAGTTGATGTACTTTATTTGGAGATACATAGTGTGACGTTACACCATGTGTCATATTGCATGTGTTTACTAATTGTTCTGTTATATATTATTGTGATTTATAGCTGAAATCAGTGGGGTCAGGATTTCACCATTAAAAATGTATTAATTTGTTTTAGAAATGAAAATTATTGCTAAAAATTCACCAAGTCTCTCTCTCTCTGTGTAATGGAAGTATTTTAGTGAATTTTAGTTTCTGTCTTTGTTGACAGTGGCATTTCAAGCAGAATTTTAATTGAAATATTTGTTTCATACTTTAATGGTGGAATGCAGTTTCTCCATGTGGTTCCATAACTCCACTTCAATGGAAGAACTCTTTTTAAAGTGAAATATTAAAAATTTTTGACTGAACAATAATGACAAATACTCCTCCATGTGCTTTCTTCGGGAGATCCTTGTAGCTAAATCCTCTGTACACCAGAAATTTATACACAAT
This sequence comes from Corvus hawaiiensis, assembly GCF_020740725.1. Lineage (NCBI taxonomy): Eukaryota > Metazoa > Chordata > Aves > Passeriformes > Corvidae > Corvus > Corvus hawaiiensis. The sequence continues at coordinate 19,097,012 of NC_063218.1, forward strand.
TGCACATGTGTATGAACAACTCCAGATAATTGAGCTTAAACGTATTAAAAATAAAGTTTTATCTTTACTACAATAAATAACTTTGGGTTATTAAAAGATTACCTGATGAAGTCAGTCATTGTCGACTCTTTGTGACAGAAAATATTGTCAATTGAAAATGATCATGCCTTCATTGTCAGAAAGACATAACTGATTGCAAGTATTTGTCATTTTCATTATCTATATTGTCCACCTTCCTATGGTAAAGCAAGTAGGTTTAGTTACCAGGGTCTCAGGTTCAGTAGAAACATCAAATGAGGGGAAGCATATTACAGGGGGAAAAGGGCAGGACTAGGTTGACTCGGACCAGCCCCCAGTAATTTTACATTATTTTCGGGGGTTAAGAAAGAGAGTAAGATAATTTGTTGAGGAACTGTAAACTCAGCAATATTAAATTTCTAAGCTTTGAAATAACATAGCTAGCAATATTCAATATCTCACTTTCTGGTAAAGCAAAAAAATTAGTTCTTGTATATGGAAGTAGAAGAGGGTTAATTTCCATTTCTAAGTAGCCAAAGCATCTCTTTATATATAGAGTATATATTACCATATATGTTATGTATAAGATCTGCTTTATACAAAAATTTATTAAGGCTTATGTATGAATGTTGTGCATTCTGAAAATTCAAGAACAATTTTGAAGGGAGAATTGGAAAAAAAATCATATTTCATGTCAAGCAAACAGATTAAATAGATAATAATAGTTAAAAGACAGATTCATTATTGTCATGGATGAATGTCAAATGCATTTATCAAATGGCTATGCATATAATGAGTCACAGCTTCCACATATATATATTTGTTATAGACATGTGTAGCTCCTTAAGTGTACCTATTAATTGCAAACACTGGAGTACAGTCTGTTCTCATTTTACATTGCTTTTCTATATGCATATCAGAAAGAGATAACCTTTTAAAGATAAGATTATATCTGAGAAACTGAGGTAACAAATTATTTAACTCTTCGAGAGACAGATGATACTTGTCTTTTAGAAACTGAAGAGAGGATCGAACAGACAGTAGAAATCTGAAAATATCTCCATGAATGAAAGTACAAAAGATTGATAATTTTTGTCCCTTTCAGATACCCACATCCTTATTTTAATTAACTTGCTCATATAAATACAGCAAGATTGTTGTATTTTTTTAAATAACTCTTTACTGAATATGTCAACAAGATAATATATAGTGTATAGTGAGGTTTTGAAGTTAACAATGCGTGCAACATGGCAGATTGCAGAAAACAGATAACGCAGACTTCAAACCATCTATTTTTCCATGTTAAAGATAGAAAGTATACCAAACACAGAACAGAATCAAGTGTGCATATCTCAGTTAAAATCAATTTTATGAAAGATCATCTTCAGATATTTGGGACCAACTCATGATAACAATTTTTTTAGTAGCTTATCTGTTTCTGAAAGGATCAGAATTCAGCTCTCATGAGGCACATTTCCACAGAGCCCCAGTGTAATAAAAGGTTGCCAAATCTCTTCTGTGCTAGTTTTCCATATGGACTACTAGCCAGTGTCCTTTTAAAGAGCAAAATATTCTCTACTGTACAAAAGTTTAATGCCAAATGCTTCAATATTGCCTGTAGTATCATCTGGAATACAAAGTGCCCTGTTCAATAGAGTTCAGGGAAGGAGTGATCATCAGCTTCCTAGGATTATCTCTGTGTTTAGAAGAGAGCATCAGGCAGGATTTGATGAGGTTCAGAGCCAGTAACTTTTGGTTTTGGCACTCACTTCTGTTTTGTTTTTCCACTGAGCTGTAAAGATAAGTCATGTGTAAAACCATTATTCTCATGTTCTAAAGAAAAACTTTAATCTCCATGTTAAATTTAAGGTGAGGAAGTACTATAAATGTAGAATTCAATGGGAATTAACCACTTTACTGTCAAAAGCTGAGACTGAACTTTCACTTCAATGTCATTAGTAAAGTGCCTTATGTAGACCCTTAAAACAATAATATCAATATGCATAAAGTTTTTTTGTTTGCAAAATTGAAATCAATAAATTTTTCAGACTCAGAAAATTTCTCTCATGAAAAAAGAAAATGATTGAGAGAAAAAAATATACTTTAGTAGCAAATAGCATATGTCATTTCATTTGTCTGTTTTACATGACATTCACTGTAGTCCTTTATTGGCTTACAGGGAAAACTGCTAATATCTTTTCAGTTCAAAGTAGATTATTCCCTAAATATTCTTATAAAGAAATTCAGTAATAATGTTCCAATAAGAACCTGTTAACACAAAGTCCATGCATTAATCAGGTGTTTGTTTCTGCCAGCAAGCCACATGCAAGGAACACTTGTTAAAGTGACAGAATCCATGAAAGTAAGGACCTGTTTGTAAATAAATACATCTTCAGAAGGAAAGCAAGCACTGGGAACAGCAGTGTCGTGATATTTCTTTAATGCAATTTCGCTTAAACTCTTGTTTTATTCTATTCACCAATCTTTCTGCACATCTATGGTAACTATTAGCTGTATACAATGGAAGATGGGTGAGATTTTGTCTGAAAACAAATAATTTCTCCCTAGATCCAATGAACTTGATCAAATCAGGACTTAAAAGCGAACATTTTGGGTGAGTTGTATATACACATATTTGGCATTTCTGCTCTATAGCCTTTACTTATTATATGTGGTCAGATATTTGTCCTATGTGAAGATCACCCAGTTTTTACAAAGCCCAAGGAAAAAGCTACTAATCTTAAACTTTACACTGTCAAAAGATCATTGTCCATTTTTAACACCGACTTTTTCTTAATACTTTACCTAGTGAAATTTGCTCATTATGTATTTATCTAGGTGGGACCTGAAATGAAATCTCAGATGTTTGTGTGACTGGCACTTTGAGAAGTCCCAAATTCTGTTGTAGGTTGAAATACATTAACTGTTTTGGAGCTAAGGAACAATTAGAATTTGGAGAAACATTCTTCAAATGAAACATATTCAGTTGACTACACCTCTGAATTTTTTAGGTAATATTCCCAGCTCTATCCACAAATTTTTGTATGAGGGACTTGCTGTGTTTTTTTTCAGAAGAGTCTTTATAGTAAAGAAACTTTTGACAGTATCCCATAAAAATAGATATATTTTTGTTCATACTGAAAACAAACATAAACTATGCCATCTTTAATATCATTGTGGTTTTTAGGTAAGCGAGTAATAGTCTACATATTATATATATATATATATATATATATATATATATATATATGTATATGTATATTTCACCATTCAAGATCAAAATGAACAGTTTGTGAATGCCTTCTGTTTTGACCCTATTAGATAAGCAATCAGATTTGTTGTCATCAGGTTGGGCTTGTGGATCACTCACCTGTAGTACAGGCCAAACTCCCTGAATAAGTCAATTGCTACAAATAAGGTGCCTATGGTATACTGAGGTCTAGAACAGAAGATTCCTCCTGCATCAGTCATTGAAGTAAAAAATACTAGTAAGCATGTAGTTTCAAAGGAGGCCTTTTGAAATTAAACGTACAACCAGCTATTTCATTGAAATTAAATACTATGTCCACACCCAATGGGAATCTCTGGCTCTGCTTAACTTCAAGAAAACTCCAGCATGCAATAGAAGCATGCAGAAGCACAACTATTTGCTGATTGTCTTTTGAGCTGTGACACCTACACTATGTTAAGCAAAACAAAACAAACAAAAAAAAGCAACAAAAACCCATCAAAACTAAAAGCCAAAGCCCAAAAGTATTGATCTCATCATCATCTTCAGTAAATAGATCACAGAAAAAAACCCTCACTTTGGCATAGACATTTCTACCTAGAATTATGCCATTTGAAATCATATGATAAACTTTTAATCAGCAAAATTTTAGAGACTTAACTATTCTAGTAGTCAAACAGGTTGCTTAGAATACCTGCTATAGCTGAAGAAAATAGCACATATGTAGGATATAGAGCGGAATTTAAAAACGTGATTTTAAAAGATGTTGGTGGGAGGATGTGTTTCCTTATAAAATGGTTGTACTTTGCCATCAATCATAACTGGGTTCATTTTGTCATTGCAGAAAATGAGTGTTATCATGTGATCTGAATTGAAGGAATACATGCTTATAGACTGCTGAGTTTCAAGAATGGGCTGAGTGAAATGAGCAAAAGAAAGGACTAAAACACTCTCTTGCAGCATAAGGAGCTTCATAAAGTGAAAAGTCTAAGCATTCCAACATGAAAGTGCTTCGGCCTTTACTTCACATGCAGCAACTTCCTGTCTATCCCTAAGTGGTCACTGTAAAATGTTCTCCCTTCAGTTCCCTACTACCTCAGGGAAGTTTCGTCTCTATTTTTTTCTGTTGGTTTTTTTTTTTTCCAATGTGATGTGAACTTTAGTTTGTCCCCAAGCTCAGGAGAAAATTAGCTACATTAAAAAGCAAACTGAAAAAAACCCAAAGAATTAGACTCCACCACTGAGCTGGCAAGAATACCACCATTCTTGACAGTCATTGAGTTCAGGCTGGCTGAACCATTATGTAATTTTGAGAGATGCATTATGGTTTTAATGCAAGCATGATGTTTTGTGTCGTGCATGTAAAGCTCAAGGACTGAGAAGGTATTGCAGCTAAAGATTCTGAGGGTATAAAAAAGCAAATTCTAAACCCACCTACTGCTTGTGAAGCAGAAATCATTATGGAAAACTTGAAAATGCTTTAGGTAAAAGAAGGGTAATTCAGGGGAACACAATGTACTTGTGTTCTCAAAATTTCTCAGTCAATCAAATGCTTAACTAATGTTAGTCTCTGTATGCTTTAATTGGGGAGGAAAAAAAGCAAAACAAACAAACAAAACCCACCAGAATCTGTACATGATGTTCACCACTGAAAATATTTCAGTTCATAATAGCCCTGGAGATCTTTCCAGGACTAAATAAATTTTTATAATATGTTTCTTGTTTGTTTTCTCTTTTTTTCTTTTTTTTCCCTATTTCTCCATGCTGAACATAACTCAGACCCTTAAGTCAAACAAAGCTTGAACCATACAAACTAATAGTAAAACCTTTCCATTGTCATTATATGTTGCACCATGTTTTCAGCAATACACACTTTTAGATTTGAAATTGTACTTGAATACTGCAGAGCTGGGAGCACTCAGAATTTCCCTCATTCTGGTTTTACCAGAACACGCTGTGTCAACAAATGCTTCTCTATTAAAAAGAGGTGCAACTTAATGACAGCTCTCTGTCACATTCTGTTACATAACGTTCACCTCCCACTGAGAAGATAGAATGGTCAGAGAATGCCCAAAGCTTCTTAATTATAAGGAAAAGCAGGAACAGTTTCTAAGATAAAGTATCTAGTATTGGGGGACATTTTCAGAGCAACTTTTGCAAATAGAAATCAAGGTCACTTTGAGTTTGACACTGAGCTCCTTCTATGTTTCCTGTTCCAAGTAGATTGAGAGAAAACTGATCAAACAAGAAAGTAGCATTTTTGGCAGCACTCAGAACTCCAGCTTTCAGTTGGAGGTGAGAAATGCAGAACTGACAAATAGGAATGGATGTATTTCCAATTGTTTGAAGCTCAACAGCAGTTGCTGGGTTCAAGTGACAAGGGTTGTACCCATTTTATCTGAATTGCTTTTGTTGCTTTTGTCTGTTCCTAGTGACCCTGTTTTAATATGCACTTATTTTCCTGTATTCCAGGACACGTAGAAACTTAACATCCCTCAGACAGCTTCGACAGCAAAGTGGTTAATGTTTGAAGAATGAGTCATTCTTTCCTTTGCCATGACATTGGGTTCTTATTGTACAACCCTGTACAGTACTCAGCAATATTTTTTAAAGATTTAAAAAGCAAAGAGTTACAAAACCATTTGCAATTAACTTGAAATAGAAAAGATAGCACTTTTTTTAAATCCCATTATATAGTACACCGTATAAATTACAGAGTATTCAAATGCATAAATGCATCTGTTTAACATTTATCAAATGTAATTTTTTTCATTGTTGTTGGGGGGCTTATTTTTTCTAGAGTTTTTTCTCCTTGTCCTGGAAACCCCCATCTTCCCTCACTATCACGTATGACAGTGCTCCAGGTCTGAGACATTGCTGTTGCAGTATCGCATGTTGTTGGGGATGTGGCAGTCTGTGTAGTTAATGCCCCCGTTTGGGGTATAAATGGGCTGCAGTCTGAAATCTCCTTTAAGGAGCTGATCATTATTTAAGGAGACAATCTGGAAGCTGGTTTCCGTCATCTCCAGGATGGAGTTGTCCTTCTTGGTCCCTGCCTCACAGTAGTCATCTTTCCGACGGCCGCGGTTGTATTTCCACTTCTGGGAGGTGTAACGACCTTTTTTGTGCATATGCCAGCAAAAAATGCTGAGCAAGACCACAAGGACAAATATCACTGCACCCCCAATCAACCCTGCCAGCAGAAATGGGGAGCCTAGGTTCTGAGAAGTTGTCTGCTCATGGCTGGAAGGGATGTTGCTGCCATTCAAAAAGGAAGCCTTGGTTGTGGCTTCTGAACAGACAGTGTCTTCTCCAGTTTGGTAATTGTTATAAGTATCCAGTGGAACCAAACAAATCCGATAAGTGGATTTGGGCTCCAGATTTACCAAGCTTGATTGCTGCTTCTCGCCACTGATTATTCGTTCATGAACAATTCCTCCCACCAGACTATGGCCCATTTTAACCCATGTGAGTTTATATGCCATCACGCTAAAAAGTGACATCCAGTTGACTTGGATGCAAGTGTCATTGACAAAATGGATGGAGAGCTGAATCCATTCAGACAAAGGAGGTGTCACCCTTTCTCTGTCCTCTCTGACAGGCACAGTGGGGAGTGTGGCTATGATGGGAGTGAGAGGATTATATTTATTACTTGAGGGGGGAAATGATGAGCTGGGAACTAATGTAGTTGGCATGGTTGTAGCTGGGACGGGGGTGATGATTAGTGGCAGACCAGGGGTGGTGGTGGGGCATGACAACATATTCATGTTGAGCTCCCTGACTGCCATACCTCGGACCTGCTCTGGTCCCTGGCACATAAAACCCCGTACATTGATGGAAGCAGGAATAAATTTGAGCCATTCAGTGACCCACTTAATGCTGCAGTCACATAACCAAGGATTATTCCTTACAGTGAGTTGTCTCAGATTATGGAGATTATCAAATACTCCCTTTGCCAACATCCGAAGTTGATTGTTGGAAATATCAAGACGTTCCAGTTTGTGGAGGTTTGAAAAGGCTGTAAGTGGTATATGGGTTATCTGGTTGTCCTGCAAATAAAGTCTTAGCAGATGTGTACCTGGAAGATCAGGAGGAGGGTAAGTCAGTGAATTCCGAACTATTGAGAATTCCTTGAGCTTGGAGAGGTGGCTAAAGGTGCCTTCAGCTATGCCTTTATTAGTAAGGAGATTGCCATCCACGATCAGGCGCTCCAGACTTGTAAGATTCTGGAAGGCCAGGTCTGAAATGACAGCAATTCGGTTTTCATCTACTCGAAGTTCTTGTAAGTCCAGCGGAAGGCCTACTGGCACACTGCTTAAGTGATTCTTGGACAAGAACAGAAGCTTGAGGCTGATGGCTTCCTGGAACGCCCCATCCTCAACGCCAACAGTGGAGATGGAGTTGTCATCCAGGTGCAGTTCTTCCAGCTTCAAAAGCTGAGCAAGAGCAGCACGTGAAATGGTCTGAATGTTGTTTTCCTGCAGGTGGAGAACCCTGACATTCTTGGGCAGGTTCATGGGGAATTCATCCAATTGGTTGCCATACAGGTAGACTGTGTGCACAGACTGGACATTGTGCAACTCTGCAGGAAATCCAGCATTATTAATTTGGTTATTATGGAGGTAGAGGACGGTTACACCCTCTGGTATCCCAAGAGGCACTGAGGTCAAGCTTCGCTCATTACAGTAGACAAAGTTTCGGTCACAGCGGCACACTTTTGGGCAGGCCAAAATTTTGGAGACCTGTATGTAGAGCCCCAGGGAAAAGATAAGCCATGATTTCATGAGAAGAGCCCAATCTGTGGGCCACATTTTAGTCCACGAACCCATTTCTAATTTAAAGAAATAAAGTACCAAATTGTTTAACAACTGATTACAATAATAAAGCACAGGTAACAAAATCTCAGGTCATTAAATTGGCTTCTATTTATGTCCAGTGTTCAGGCCAGAGTTAAAGTCCTGGAGGCTAAGCATAAAACAATCCTTTTCTAATTGGCCTACCTCCTACTTTTGAAAAGGAAAACACAGTCTTATTAGCCTGGGTTACAAAGTTTGTTGCCTTCCTCCATGTGTGCTGAAAGAATCAGTAGCCATGTCTTTGCAGATGAATAACAGGTTACTTTACAGCTACCAAAAGTCTCTGTGCCTGGAGGGATATTTCACTGAAGTCTGTTGGTGTCTGTCAGCTTTCTGAAGTCAGCAAAGTCCTCATATCAGCTATCTGCCAGTTCTGGCCTGCCTGTAAAAGGAAAGAGAAAAGAAAATCTGAATAGCATGGAAAGTTTAATAGGGAAGAACAAGCCCATCAGAAGACTATTCTAAGGCTGATGGATTTCTGGGGGAAAAAGGGACAAAAAGGCATTAATATTAAATATTATCTTAATATTACTGTTAAATAATCTTGAAATAGATTTAATGCAAAGTCGATGCAATGACTGAAGGACTTGCAGTGACTTCACTGAAGGTCAGATCTATCACTTTCATTTGCATACTATACCTTCTCTTTGTCCTCTCACAGTCTGTTTAAAATTCTAAAACTAAAAACAGCCCAAAACCTAAACTATTTAACTGAAATTTTTTGCTCAGGTAATTATTTTTCTTTTTCAGAGCCACTGACTTCAATGACTGCTATTCCCTGATGCCTGACAGAGTAGAATCTGGGCTGTATTATTTAATCACACTCTATGTTTTTTTTCATTTCCTACCAGACTCTGGAATATTCTGCTTCTATTTCTGTAATACCATTTCATATATTGTCCGAATTAATGCACACTGCCAGATTATTGTACCTCACTTTAGTGAATTAGAGGCTTATGAGGAGAGTCTTTTATGATATGTATGGTAGTCCACAAATGTAAGATATCCTGCTGTAAGACATTTATTTGCTAAAACTATCGTCTTGTTATTGGTTCTGATGTGAACTGTGCTGTCAATAGATTTCAGAACTTGCTTTACACTAAATGAAACAGGCTCACATCTGCTACATTATTGTTTTAGGAGATCGGCTCAAACTATGGCAGTTTTTCAGAACGTTTCCTTTGAAACCATAAAGGTTAGGTACATCTTTTAATTTTGCTGCACAGTTATCTGTGAATGGCTACATAAACAATTCAGTCTGTAAGCATGCTTTTTATGTTCCCAGCTACTATTTATTATTCAGATCTATAACCAAATATTCCCGCTCTCTAAAGCATGCAATGAAAGGTACTGTGTTGTTTGATGTTTTCTTGTCTTATGCTGTTTCCAATGATTAAAAAAAAAAAAGCCCTGCATTATACATAGTTGGACCTAATGAAGGACATAAACCTTGGCAAGTACAAAGCATGTGCAGATCTTAGGGTTTTCAATTGCAGTGACATAAGCACAGTAATTTTCCAGGTTTTGTTTATTCAGATCGTAACTCATTGGCTGGGATTTCAAGAAAATACAATTTTAGTGAACAAAAGTATTCTGTTTCAAAATGGTGCTCACTTATCTATTCATGTATTTATTATTATTATTATATTTATATTTATTTTTATTTAAGCAATTTAAAACCATCCAGATCATTAAGAAAGAAATTTACTTTGGTTGTACACAGAACCTTGTTCTTCTGATACATCTGTGCAGTTTATAACATGTCCCAAATGCTACTTTTGGGAATCCCATGGACTGGCAGTATAGAAAGCATCCTTAGGAGTCAAACTCTTATAACCCTTCAACCTTGCACTTTCAGATTACTGTATTTATTTAGAGCATCATCAGGTATCAGCCACAAGGTTCAAACAGCTGGAGATAAAAAGTCAGACCCTGAAAAATCCTGTTAATCATTATGACTTCAAATTTTAAAGATATGTAATACTGTAATACAGTACAAATGCAAATGTAATACTGTAATACAGCCTATGCAGTGTATTGTCCTTTTATAGAAGCAGTTAGATTAAGTACCCCGCTGTTCATGATTTTCTCTCTCACAGGCATATTTCAGTCAAGAGTGATTTCTTTTCAATTATGGCAGATGACGTGATACTGTAGAGAAACTCTTAACAGGATTACATTCTAACATGAGCCTAAGTGTGACAGTTTATCCGCCTTTAATATGGCCTGGGTCCCATCTAGATCATAGTGCTCTGATCCATCATGACACTCTCCTTTTAAAATGAGAATGGATATGCAGAGCCTCCTCTGAGATGCTTGGGACCACACAGGGTAATAACAATTGTTCTGTCACTTTTCCATCATCATCAGAGAGAGACAGCCTGTACCTCCTAACAGAGCCAATACCCTGCACTAAGCTCGCTTCTGATTGTAAGTCCAGTTACTGATTCGGTTTTATTTCACTCCTGGGTGTAATAGAAAGCCCAGCTGAGAACAGGCAGCCACAGGCAGCTGCAGTTCCTGGTTTGCAGGGAATCTCCTAAGAAGGGACTGTCATATTAAAACTGATTTATGCATTCACCTCATTCTAGTACTCTGGCCAGTGCACCTCTCACCTAAGTAAATGTGGCACCCAAATTAAAGATTTCAGTAACAATTCAAACAAATTGAGTCAAGCACACAGCACCTCTCATTAGATACTCTAGGAAAAAGAGCTTTGATTGCATAGTCACTTAACTAGATTCTGGAGCTTCTCTCCTTTTCTTGTTATATGGATTTTACTATTAGAAATCTGTTAAAATTTTCCTAATGATTTCTTCCCTTGTAATGGTAAGAAAGGCAGTCCTTTTACTGGTGCAAATATCCTAAACTCTAGATATCAGTCCTTAATACACTGATACAATAAAAATCAGTACAGCTTATATGTACAACGGACTACTTTTGATTGTACTAAGCAAGAGCACAAGGACATATCTAACTAGATATTTATGACTTCAGGGTTGACTGTGGTGTGGCAGAAGTAAAGAAGGAGGGAGCAAAGATAAAACTGAAGGTACTTAAATAACTTTTTTGGGAAAGGTTTTACTTCAGTAGTCTTTTACTACTGCTTAATACTAACTTATAGTAGGGCTCATGGTGTATTTTTCAGCAAATCTCAGGGACCCTAATGCAAAAGTGAGTTCTGTCTCTCTGTCGGAAATCTCTACCCCAAAGACATTAAAAAGATTGAAGAGTTGGAAACCTGCTTGATTAAAAAAAAGAAACTATGTGAAGGAAAACCATCATCTCTACATTCCAAAAGGCTGGAAAAGCATAAGCAGTTTTTCCTTTAGCAAACTGCCAAAACTGAAGGCAGGTAGAGTCACTTAACTTCTCCCCCCCCACCCCATTCCTGTCATGCTGGCTTCCTAAAGCAAGTTCTCTGCTTTCAGTATGTCTGCAAGTAATGAACTGAGCATCTCTGCAAATTTACTGGTTGTTTGCAGAAGTAGAAATTTGGAAGTGGAGGAATTAAGGGCAGTCCTTTGCTATTGTGATTGTAAATTTTGGCAGTTGACTCACAAGCTATAGATGTCAGTAACTTTCCTTATTTGAAGTCAGAAATAAACCAATCTAGGAAGAGAAAAAGGCAAGTGTCACAATTAACTTAAAATTAAAGAAATCAACAAGCAAATGCCTCAATAATAACACATCTGTCCATGACCAATTTGGTTATTTTTTCTCTTTCCTCCCCTGTACACTTGATTGCTATTATTTCTCACTATATCCTCCTTAGACACAAGTTATATCTTCCAAGTGTGTAAGACATTTCCTGCCTTACTGCAGCCAGGATATTAAATCCCATTAGGATTTAAGGAATGATAAAATGAAGTTGAGAAAAGCACTTTGAAATAGATGAGAAAATATCATGTGTTTTAGGTGGTCAGGTCTGAAAATTTGGCTTAGTAGTTCCTGCAATCAATGGAAATATTTCTTTTCATAACTTAGGAGGCATTTCTGATCAACATTTTTGTCCCACTGTCTTTTTTCAAACCTGCCTTCTTTAAATTCCCTTTTGGCATAACTGATGCTAGCTGGATAAGAAAAATTCTGGCTTTGTGCACTGGATAAAAGATAAGGTGTTTTGATTAAAGATATTTAAAAGCTAAAACATATGTCTACAATTTGGGAATGTTGAAGGTTTTTTGTTAGTCGCACCTTTACGGGTCAGAATCACCCATTCAACTGCCAGCTCTTGTCACTCTGCTGTGCATAGTCATGAAATAAATATATTACTGGAAATGCTGTTCAATTATAAATTTGTGATATTTAGGGGAAAAAAAATTAATTCACTAACAGTCTACTTATGGAACTTTTTTCCACCTCACTGACTGGTATACTGTCTCAGTGGTTCTGCCTATGGTGTCTAAAGAATCTCCAAAGCTGCCCTCAGAACCATCCTTCCCAATTTTCATTCTGCAGGCTTCCAAATATGCAGTCAAAGTCCCTGTGGCTACCTGAGAACCTAGCAATATTCAGGGAAGATAATAGAGAATAAAGGGAGAAGATAGCACATGGAGCCAATCCTGCATATGAATACTTACAGACCTGTGTTAGAAGCACAGGGTTTTGAAGTGCTCCTAAAGCTAGGTTGTCTCTCTTTATTAGTCTAACCATGGTTAACATTAAGGCTATAAATTTTTTCAGAGAGAATAACATTAAGAATATTTGGCTATTCTTTCCTTCAAGGAATACTGAAAATAATAAAAAATAGGTCATAGTAATCCAAGGCTTTTTTTTTTTTCTCTGATAGTTTAACCACTCACCACCACTTTTCCTAGCAGTTCATCCATTTATCTGGACCTGAGTGTCATGCAACTTAAATTGAAAGGCAAGAAAAACCAGAACCAAATGATCATACCTATTCTTTTCACTATTACTAGTCAGTGACTCTTATTTATCACTAAACCATTTGGCATAAACTTTCTTGGCTTAACTGCAGACCAAGGTTATAATCAAGTCATAATCTTACTCTACATAATTATAACATACAGTAAGTACAAGGCTATTACATCTGGAATTGAATGACAAACAGAAAACAAATCTAATTCCATTCCTATGAAATCCAGAACAGAGTTCCTTGTGCTTAAGAAAAATGTCCTTGTATTTCTATCAACTGGTAACAAGAAAAATTACAGAATAATACCTGACAAATCCCTTTTTTCCATATACATAGAGTTCATATCTACACATAAATGAAAATCCTAGTGCTTCGGTTTTGTTTTTTTTTTTTGGTTTGGTTTGGTTTGTTTTTTTTTAAGTGATTAGGAGCCTTGGGTGATAGTTTACTGTATATATTTCTCTGTGAGTTACTTGGGTTTGAACTTTGTGTTCAAATTTTAATATGAGCCTATAATCTCTGCATCAAAGGCACAGGGAAAATGACCCAAAGGAATCAAAATGCTTTTATAGGAAGCCCTTTTGCATGCCTTCTATTCTGGCTCCTTCATAGTTGTGGGTGTGTATTATGTAAGAAGACGAGGCAAGGAGGAAGAAAAACAGGTGAAGTAAAAGAGATAAAGAGGAAGAAACTATCCTTGGCGCCCTCTTGTAAAGTGAGTAGTGATGACAGGATAATGATCAGTAGCTAGTATAGGAAGGAAACCTTAAGTGTCTCTGTACACTCTTACAGACACAGTGAAGTCTATATGAGCCTATTTTGGCAGAGAAGGGCATTAATGTCTTTGCAATATTGTTAGCAAAATGATTCAGCAAATGTATACAACTGAACTCTTGTGCTTTTTTCCACTCTGATCAGGATATTTCTGGTTTTACCTCTCAATTTGAATTTATAATTATTCTCAAAACCTCAGATCAGGCAGCCTGAGGATGCAAGTGAAATTGATTTGTATCTGCCTTGGTGGAGACAGGAGAAAATTTAGAGAGTGGTACATCTTGCAACAATGGATGTAAAGACATAATATGCCATCCTTCTCCTTCTTGTTCTTTTGTAATCTTCTGGTCCTCCGAGCCTTTTCTCTCTTTCTAGCTACATTCCTGCAAATTATTATGTGGACACATTGCCCAGAAGGACGCAGGCTTCAGGAAATCCCCTTTTAAAAGGCATGCTATTATAATGAACAAGAGCTTTGTCTTTGGCAATTTGGGTAGTGTACAGGTTCTATTGGACTCTGATACAGCCCAATTCCTGACTGCCAGGAGGGGGAGCTAAGCCAGCAGGAAACTTTCTCTCCCCCGAATAAACAAATAAATAGATAAATAAACGGGGGACTTCTTTTCTTCCCACTTTGTCTGTCCACATACACATGCACACACTTCTTCCTTGAAGCTGTCTGTGACTGCTGACTTGTTCAATGGCGTCTCTGTTACCTACCTGACAAATTGAGTTGTATAGGACTTTGTTACTGGGAAAATCAATGTTCATGTATTCTTATAAAAACATTATTCCCAGCTTCATGGTTCAAGATTTTTTTACTTGTAGGTTACTACAGATGTGAAATTACTTCATCGGCATGAGGAGACATGGAAGAGGAAGGGAGAGAAAAGAGAAAAAATAATGGAAAAAAGTTTTTGGGGAAAAAAAACCTCAGAACAGATTTTTTTTCTTGTGCAGATTAACAGGAACCAGTAACAGGTCAGGAGAGAGAACCTACTACAAGACATAAACACTAGAGCACTTCTGTACTCCAGGAAGCAGGGCTGAAATAGCTACAAGATCAATTGCATTAATGTCTCAGGTGGGGCCATGAATTCAAGGCTGCCAGTCATCCTGTCAGGCACCATGCTGTGCCACACAACCTGCTCAGCTCCTCAGACTCCTCCATAAAGGCGTGTTGAAGTGCCAAAGTTCAGGTGTGGAGACTACCTAGACTAATGTTATCTTCATTCTTGTGTTTAACAGTTACTGATTTGTAACAGAAGGAAGTTATTCTCAAAATTTGATGTTGCAACTCCACCAGACTGTGAAAATTAACAAACCTCAGCACCCAGAAACATCTGCATTTCCAGTTTGTGGCAAAAAAAAAATTGTCCTTGCTCGTGCACACATCGGTAAATATAAATTTTGTCATTAAATATTCTTAAGAATAAGACTACTTTCTAACAATAAAACCCATAAATGAAATACTGTAGAACATCTAATAGAAAATATATCCATCCAAATTCATCTTTTGATTTTTCATGCCATCCAGTCTGATCTGAATGACTGTCTGAATTAATTAATTTTGCATGGACCCATTTTCATTCATAATTTCATTTTAGGAGTTCTAGAAATGGAAAACTGCCACTAAGAATGTCCTGCCTGTGGAGTCCTGAATTCTAATGTATGAAACAGCCAAACCTAGTATTTCAACTAATTGTAGCTGAGTAAAAGTTAATGAGTATGCACACAGCAAATTAAAAAGCAAAATCTTTAATTGCTTGTGCATGAGCAGACAGGACTCCCTCACAGAGCACAAGGGAGAAGAAAAGGTGCAGATCTTCAGGTTTTTAGCCAATGTGAACTTCTGAGTTGGGTAGTACTTCAAGGCAGCCCAAAGTCATTGATAGCCCAAGCATCTTTTTATAACGAAATATCCCTGCTTTCATTATAAAATTGCTGATTGTTGAAAGTTTACTCCAGATGGTGACCATCATGATATTTTCACTCCAGTGGGCAAAGAGGAACAGATGATCACCTCCAGGACTCATATTAAATGGAGTATTGCACCCACTAGCAAAGGGATATTGGTGTCTTTATTAACCTTGCCCCAAGGCCTACTCTAATTTTTCACCAGTCTAATGCTGCAGTGTTCAAAATTTAACAAATTTCTCAAACAGTGAGAATGGTCTATTTAGTATGGCAGTAAATTAATTTCCGGGTCTTTCATCCCCGAAAGCTGTTCTCATATCTTAGGTGAAATAATTTTGATGGATCTCATCTAGGACTCCATAAATTCATCAATGTACCATGTGATGATGTGAAGCTGGATTGAGAAAGTTGGAAATGGCAGATGAAAAGAATCTCACATGAGAGGCTATCTGGAACATTTCAACAAAATACATTTTCATTAAAATAAATTATTTTACTGAAGCCAAAAACTTGCATGTAGATTTGTCAGTTTTGATAATGTTTTCAATAGGAAATGTGCCTGAGGTCCAATGTTTTCTGATCCTTTGTGACCAGAGACAAAGAGAGAAAAATGGATAGGGAAGAATAAAAAATTGACTTTTTTACCCAAAAATGTAAGTTTTGACACATTTCCATTTCATAAAAGTGTTTGTAAAATAGTGTTTACATTCCACAATTTAAAACCATGAAAATTGTTTTGGAATTATGTGCCTCAGGACAGCTGCACTTAACACAGTGAAAGAAATAGAAAGACAATCTTCCTTTGCCTTCTTGACCGTTTTCCAGAGGGCTTACAGATTTCCTTGACAGAAGTGGACATAACTGTTTGAGAAAAACTAATAATAATAAATTAATTTCAAATAATTCCCCTTTTGGAACACATACATTCTGTACTGTGGTTAGCATAATGCATTTTGTGTTAAGAAAAAATGATGGCAACCTGCTGTTTCTTTGCAAGCAATTTGGTCCCCACCTATAAATTATTCTACAATGTGAAGCAAACAGTTTGCTTTTATCTAGAGATATGTGGGCAGCCTGGCAAAACGTCTGTGGAGAATTTGAAAAAGCTGCTTTTAGTGACCTAAGTGGCTAAACACTGCTTCTTTCGAGACAACATTTTGACACATTTTAAATGTGTTGCATGCTGCTACATCATTGATGAGATCCTGTACGGCGTCACATTACCTTGTGGGGTATCGTTCATTTAGGATCTTAGGGAAATGAGCGTAGGCTGTCATATTCTTGTCTTCCATATTTGTAGCATATGGCTTGGAGAGAAAATATGGCACAAGCTGCCCCTCAATTTCTTAGGCACCTTGATATAAATAAAGTTGAAAGTGTCATCATACATTCCTCTTTCCAACAAAGGCAGATGGAGATCTCTCCTTCCTATTTTAATATTACTTATCATGCTCCTCCTTCACAGCTCTAAGAACTACTCCATAAACACTGCTAAAGAGCTATCAAGAAAGATTAATAAAGTTGTTTTCTCTCCTAACTGCTTCAGAGAACCTGTCATGTATGGTGTAGTCACTTATGGGGCCAGTGAACAAAAGCTTTGCCCCAGATACAGAACAAATCTTGTTTATATGACACATTCTGTTATGGGCAAAAAGAAGGTTATCAAACAAAATTCTTACATCATCAGATAGCCAGTTAACAGAAAAGGGGAAAGTTATTAAAATAATAGATGAAGAATGTACGGCTAAGCCTCTGAAATCCCTATTCAGCTAAATAGCTGAATTATTTATCAACTGTACAATATCTCAGCATCAACAGTGCCTGAAAAGAACCTGGGGATCTGGATTTGTTATCTTTTCCCAGGGATCCAATTACACTTTTCTGTATGCACAGGTGGAGAAAGTGCAATAATCTCACTGCTCCAGATATGACACAGAGCACTTCATACAGGAAACAACTTATGTTCCCACATATCATCAGAATAAAAAAAAAAAAAGAAAGAAAATCAGTAATATGAAACACTAAAGGTATAGCTACAACTGTAGCTATCTTATGGCAGTAGAAAAACATTCATACACTATTTAACTGGACACCAGTAAAACCAGTATTTTTTCTGAGTACAGAGAGGAAAGAAACACCAGAGGCAGTAGGAGAGAAGAGTTTACCAATGATACAGACCATTAACAGGTGTTTTGCCTCACTTACTTTTGTTTGGTTCTGCCATTTGTTTTTTGCTAATTGTCATTCAAGATTCCAGTAACTCTATAATAATAACTATTTTCAGTGAGGGAGTCCTGTTGTCTCTTTTTAGTATTGCTGGTCAAGCACATATCCTAAGAATGTATACATATGAGGATTAAAAGGATTGAAGAAAATACGATAAGTTTAAAGAATTTCTTTGCAGCAATGGGGATGTGAATCCTCCCCAGGTCTTGATTCTGACAGAGAGCAAACTTTTTGGCATTTTGCTCTGGTTTGATTCTTCTTTAGTGAAAGGGTACACTACTACTTTTCTCCAAGAGCCATTCAGATCTCCCATTTAACCTTAGAAGTTCTTTGAGAAAAGAAGGCTGCATGGTATAGAATTTAACATGGGGCAGCTTCAGTTTTAGGTACAAATAGAAATAAGAGCAAGCTAGAAATAGTAAATAGACATTTCTAACCCAGTTATTCTCAGCTGTGGAATTAAAACCACAAGAATCTCATGAGAACTCTTAAGAGATCACAAAATAATACATACAGGTAGTGTTAGCCAGCAAGAGGACTGTTCCTGCAGGATGAAGGAGTACCAATTATGTTTAAACACTGACTGCAACAGTTCACATCAACCAAGAAACTACTATCTGCCTTTAATTTCTGACAGCAGCTCAGTTCCCTGGGGGACAAGAGACAGAGCAGAAGATTAAATGGTGTTTACATCTGCAGTTATGATTCAAGTCACTTTTCAGTCTTCCTTGTTTCCTGAAGGAGCAGAGATGCTGCCAAGACAGAAGGTGCTCAAAGACAAAGCAGAGCCAAATGGACATCATTTCCAGAAGCTGGAAATGTGTTGCTCCAGCCAATTTTTCTTTTGCCCCATCATGATGACTGTAGGACTGAATATTCTGTGAAGAGTTTCCCCTGATATACCGAATCACAAGCCCTCTGACCATGAACAGGGAAAAGAGGATACAATAATGGCTATAGGTCTAATTTTCTCCACAATGTACAGAGTACATACACAAGAGAGAGCCTGCCATCTTTGTGCATTTATGAAGAAGCAGCTCAGAGCAGAATAAAGCCCTGGTATTCTGTCCTGAATTTTCTGTCATTATATTTTCTCAATAAATGCTCTAAAACATTTTTGAAAGAGCTTGCCTAAGCTTATTTCAACTGTGAAGTTCAAAGCCTTTATGTTGAACAAATCCTGACAAAGATGGAAAAGAACACAGAATGCAATTCTACTTTGTTTTTCCACTTCTCCCCTTTACCTTTGAGGTCTGTGTGTGGTTGCATCAGTCAATCAAAATTGCCAGGAGGCCCACAAATGACACCTACCAATAGTAAAGCAAAAACCATAGTCCTCTGCCATTAATGCTTCACGGTGGGTGATCTTTAGCCATGTGCAGACAGCCAACAAGAGACTCGCAAACCACTTAAACCCTCTCAGTAGTTTTTAAGTGAGTCCTAAGAGGTGCAGAAGCCTGGAGTTGCCTTCAGCTCAAATGCAGATTCCATCTGACATATGCCAAATCATTCCAGGCAGCAGAGTCTTTATCAATATGTGTCCTTGTGCTACTTTTCAGCACAGTTGTTATTGCAAGGAATCACAAAAGTATTATCAGCATTTTGAGCTTGTACAAAACTAGACATCTCAAGTGAGTTCAGGAAGGCAGAGAGGCAGTGCACAACAAAACCTGAGAGAGGGCCAGAGGGAGAAATATATAAAGAAAAAGTGAGATGGAGTTTTAAGCTGTTCTACAGGCAACAAAATATGCCTGCTCAAAAATGCAATTATTGTTTTCTTCTGTTTGTGAGCACTCTATTTATTCAGGTCACTGCGTGAATCAAATAAGAAGACACTCATGTTTTCTATGCAGACCTCTGGGTACTTTAAATGATCTTCATATAAATGTCTGCTATGGGATTTGGGGGCTTGCTGATGGGTTTTTCTATGGACTAAAGACTGAGGTAGGTCCCTTAATACAAGTATCTCTGTAAGTATGGGAAATCTTGGATTTTGATTTATGTCTACACCAAAATTTTACATACTAAACGCACAGATTCTTTACTTAGACTTCTGCTAATAAGGCATATAGTCTGTGTAACCCATTGATGTAGGGTATAAAGGCAGTGTTAGCTTTACATGCAATCCATGGTATTTTCAGCAATTTTACCTCTGGTCATCCATTCTGATCTCTACATGTTCCTTTTTTTAGGGTGCTATAAATCAAGGGAACTAAAAAGCAAATCAACTTTGATGGCCATGGAAATATTGCTATTGCTACATGCATAACAGCAGGCATGGGCTTGCACCTTCCTGTTTCATTGCATACACTGGATGTGCACATGCATATGTGGAAACAGAGCAGATGAGGAAAAATATCAAAATCCTCTGCTTTATGGAGAGATGGACAGCAGCCTGGAAAAAGGATTTTTAGAATTTGAGTAACTGCAGATGTTGCTTTGACTACACAAAGAAAATTTTCTTACAGTGCAAATCCCTTTTTACTCCACCTCTGGCTTTGGGCTACTGCATCTGTGTTTTGTTATGCAGAATACACAGCTTAGACAGCAAAGTGGCACTGAGGATTAGAATAAATATGAAGGGGGGAAGTCATCTGAGGCTTCACCCATCATCACCACCACTCCCATATGCCTTCAGTTTGGATTTGGCAAGAATTTATCAGACATTTCACTCCAAATCTATCTAGACATCTCTGACCGTTTCAGCAAATAGCTGACCTTAACTCAAAAAGTGCTGTGAAGCAGTAAAGGACAAAAAATAAAAGTTACAGTTATTCCAATGGATAAGACTTATTGACTCATATGAGTTCAGCCCACAGCAGTTGAATTTGTTTACTGTAAAGTATTATTTTAGAAATTCTTTCCTTCCTGTTTGAATCAAAATAAACTGCATTTCCTAATACCATACATCCTGAGAGATGCTGCTACATGCTCTATCCAAACATATGCTCAAACTAACCTACCCTGGCAGCAACTACCTTCAAGGCTTTTGAGTCTCTTGGGAGATATTGCCCTCCTCTGTTCCAGTGAAGCAGAAAACCATCCTGTATTCAAGAGAGAAAAAAAAAAAATCTGTTTCTATATTCACTGAAAATATTTCAAGCATTAGCCCTCTTTAAAAAAATAATTATTCAAATCTTCTGCTTAGGGCATATACGAAGGAGGAAATCTTGTCAAAGCAATAGCATTCATTATTACTACTAATAACCAACTACTTTTAAAGCACAGAGTACAGATAAGGACTGACTAAGCACTGAATGTTTAAACACATTCACTGTGGCTGTTCTGGTCACTTTCTGAGTTCACTTCCCACAAATCACTGAGTTGCACTGGAACAAAAGAAAATGTAAGGTGATTTGAATAGGTACCTGTAGCAAATTAACTGCAAATACCAGTCGTCACCTGGGCAGCTTCTGACACACACTGCCTAACAAGAAGCATTGAATTAGGAAAATTCTTGCATGAAAATCATATTTTGAATACCAAGAGACACAGAGATTCATTGAAATTAGTAAGGTGGCTGTAAAACAGGTAACAAAAAATATTCCTTTACAAAGCAGATAGTGAAAATTTCTGTGGAAAGGGTTTTGCAATTTACGAGTCTTTCAACAGGCTCCCTTTAAGAGAAGAGAAAGGGATGCACCCCATAATATGTCTAGTTACACTGTTTCAGGCACTTCTGGATGTGTACAAGATGAAACTGGATAGCAAAAAGCAACTCCAACAATTTCTTGTCTTTGCTGGAGACAAAACACTGAGATAGATGGACTGTTGGTCTGTCTCAGCTGAGAATTGCTTGTTTTGGTCAGTCATATCTTATGGTCTGAACTAGGGACTGAGCACAACAACAGAAATGCAGCTTGCATGGACCTGTCCATTACATTTGCAGAGTATTTGAGATGGAAATTAGATATGGTGCCATCCAGTAATGTATCTGATCACTGAAAAGTATTGAAACAGCTCAAATTCTGCATTTTGAAATTCTGAATAGTTGCTAATCACCATAAATATAATGTTAAACCTAAACTGACCGAGTAATGTATTCTCAAGCAATTGTTTTTTCCTCCTGAGCATTCCAAATATAACAAAAAGTTCTTTTCCAGTCTATTCTGCTTTTAAAGCCATGAGGTTTTAAGGCAAGTACGAAAATAAAATAGTAAAATGATGATGCAAAAATGTGCTTCCAGGGCTAAGTTCTGGTTCCCGAAATAGCAATGTTCTGCTTTAGCTTTAGAGGACTGGAAACTTTATAGAGTGAAGTAGTGACTGCAGAAAGAACTGAAATATATAATCATGTTTTGGATTCTTTTCTTCAATGACCTCTGCACCTTTCCTATAGAGAAAAACCCAAGCTGCAGTGTCTGTATATAGAATTGTATTGCCTTGAAACTCAGACTGTTTTGAATCTAGTGTTTGAGTTAGAACACACCTGTAATTTTTATTTCTCTAATTTTTGTATAAATGTATTTCTTTTTTCTATTCCATTTGTATTTTTTGAATGATATAAACAGGATCTTTGTTCTCAGCGAAACTTTGGTGAAAGAGGTCATCCAATCAGCTGCTATATAAAGTCTATATGAAGTCTGTGAACTTTCTAGGTTATGTCATTTTCTTTTTGACTGCTGGGAAGGTCGTCAAACCCAATCCTTTGAAGGAAGACTGGCTCACCATCCACTTTACCTCCTTTGAGGTAAGATATTTAGAAAGATCCTCATCTTCCACTAACATATAGAATCCATAACTTTGCTTGTGTTTCAGTGTAAGGAGAGTTTAGAAAAAATATCTCCCTTTCTAAATTAGACACCACAAAAAAATTTCAGAATAAATATAGTGATAAAAAGAAACAAAAGCAGAGGATAACTGTATCTTTTCTTCTTCTGATCCTGTGTCTGATTTCCTTCTATCACCACCCATAACACATCGACACCCATTCTGATCAATCCCTTTCCCCTGTCTATGGATGAACACTCCAAAAGCTTTCACTCCTCTCTGCCTTTGTTAATCTGAGTAATTACAATCACAATTTTTAAAGCCTATTTTCTAAGCAATCTATTTTTTTTATTTATTTATCTAAAGATAAATAAAATCCAGAGATGGTCTCTTGACAGCTGTGGTACTGGCACTTAGTAAATTCTTGGTAACAGCAAACAAGGATTGTTTATTTTCTTCTCTAAAAAAAATGAAGTTACAAATTTGTGGTCCCAGAAGATTATTTTCTTTCCATGTTGTATTTGCTAAGCCTCTCTCTCAGGGAGTCAGGTCAGCTTTTGCATCAGTTACTGCAGGACATAGTAAACATCATCTCAGAGTGTTAACAAAGCCATGAGAGTTCAAACTCTGCTTTATTCCTACAACATAATTATACCCCGGGATCTGTTTGGCACAGTCATACATGTCATTGTACACATCATTATTCACCTTCTCATCATCCTTTCTAATCCAGACTAGGACAGTAGTGTCCAGCCATCAGTCATTAGAATGGGCTATGAGTATGGTGAAAAATGAGGTGGCAATGTAAAGCTATTCCTTAAGAGCAGTAGAGTCCAAAATGGCGTGAAGATGAGGCAATGTGCATGTGATGACTTCTCTTTCCTGATGGCAAGTCTTTGACTAAATACTGAGCCAGGAGCAGTCAGGCATGCTTCTAAAAGGGGAGATTGGCAAGACTAGTGTCACTCCACTGACAGAAGAAAACTCCACTCTTCATTCTCTCTTCTTGGTGGACACTGATTTTTTCTGTGGCAAGCTCTTAGAATGAAAACTACCTTACAGTCAGAAGCAGTAGATAATGACAGGATGGAAAATGACAACATCCTTCTAATTTATGGCAAGTAGAATACCCCTGCACCTCTAAATGGTGCTGTTTAATTGATGAAGTAATTAATTTTTCTTGGAAATGCTGTGGTGGCCTGGACAGCCCTTAGCATTTACATTTGCAATCCTTATCCTCATACCTATAATCACAAAGTCTTGCATCTCAGGGAAGACAAGCTTAAGTACTTCTGGACCCACTGGTTCAAAGAGATGATGCCATAAAAGACATGATATATGTCTTAAGATTCACAGTAAAATCAGGTTGCAAGTCAGAACCTATAATCAGACATAGCACCAGTGGATGTGCTTCTTAAACTCAATATGAGCATTAAGTAAATATGACTGATTAATTCAATTATCCTACCTGGCTTCCCACTTAAATATTTATGACAACTATATCTCTCCTGAACATAATAAAAGGTAAAATGAAGCAAAGCACCTAAAAACAGCATTCTCCAACAAGTTGCACGGGTAGGATGTCCCAGATATCTCACTACAAAGGTAACAAAAATTAACAAGATGAAGTGTTCTCTGCTGCTTGTGTTCAACAGGCAAAGAAACAGGGTTTGGAGCAGTACCACAGACTTCATTTAGCCAGTATCCTCATAGAAATAGGGGACATTTTCCTTTCCTGACACTTTTTTTTGAAATTTTTAAGGTTTTAGATTTTCCTTCTCAAAATAAAGAATCAGAAAGTTGGGCCTCATATGGTCATGTGCTAGCTTTTTGAAGGCTTTTTTTTTTTTTTTTTGCTCATACCAGCTACAGTCAGTTATATTCACCCTAGCACTCATTTTCTCATGCCAGTTTAGGGTTTGGAAGCTCTGTCCTGGACCAGCAGCACTTACTGTGCTTCTGACCAGATGGCTGTCAGCAGGAGTCAAGCTAGTTCCCTGGTTCATTTGTGTTATGGCAAGGTGGGCCTGGAACTGACCTCCTGGGTCACAGAGCCCAGACTCCTGCTCTCGCAGGCAAACCTGTCACTGGAAGGCCATATCTTGGCTAGGACCTGATATACGGTTTGTTCTTCCTGCTGCGAATCCCTCCCTGTTTTCTCTGGGGAGATAAGAGTTTGTGCTTCAGCTGCTTTTGTTCCCAGGGTTAGCTAATGATCGCTTGCAAAGTCACGGCATGACAAGCATCATTAGCCTCCTCCTGAATTCCAAAAAGCTTTTTTATTTTTTAGTTTATATTGAGAAATTGAGACACTGGGCTGCTGTTTTGGGTTCAGCTGTGAATGGCATACAGACCTGTGGTAAACATACATACTGAGGAAACTGCTCTGGCACAGCTTTTGAGCAGCTCAGACTTTTCCAAGAAATGCAGGATAAGACCCGATATATGGGATATAAGAGTAAGGCCAAGGGCTTTAGGATCACACATAAGTGTGTGATTTAGTACACATAATTGTACTAGTTTGGGCAGTTATTCTGAGCTTCCTTCAGGATGCCTTCTTGCCCCCTTGAAGCAGACCAGAATGAGTACAACTCAAAGTGTGTCCTAAATCTGCCTTGGCCTTTGGGGTTGGTGTTGTGACTCTACAAAAGACAATGCTAGATCTTCTGCTGAGTTAAATAAGTTTGCTTAAGGGTTGCAAAGAGAGACTGGAGCACAAGTAAAATTAAAAGTTACAAGTTCCTCTCAGTCTCTCAGTCTGCATTCAATCAATGAAACCACATGTCCTCTCTGCTCTGTCACACGGCTTTGAAGACATGGCCCTTAATGGCCTGAGGTTTGACTGTTCCACCTTTGTTATTTTGGTTTGTTTTTTCCTTTTAGCCTTTACTCCCAACCTCAGACAGTCATTCAAAGCAAGTAGAGGGAAGAAGACTGGTGTCCCAGTGGGGAACTCAATTTAATGAAAGCACTTGCAGAAATTATTTTGTTTCTTGAAAGCATGTAAATGGACAGTATGATTTACAAGGATATAGGGAAACAAGCACACAACTTCCCCTGATGTTGTGGTTAAGACAGCTTGAAAACTATAGTGCTGTGTGACAGAACAGCACAAACATACACTGCAGAAAGACAAGGCAACTATTCAAATCCATCTTTGTTTTAAGCGCCAACTATTAAAATGACCATGCTGGTTTTACCTTGTTCTCTGACAGTGGGTGACAAAAAGTTTTTTAAATGCTGAAAAGTTGCAAGTCTGTCTTTTTCTGAATTACAGAGGGAATTTGTCTTCTTGGGTTTTGAATGAAAAATGCATAGTGAAAGCCGGAAGGAATAGTCGCACATACTATGTCAAATATGCACAGAAGAAAGAAAAAGAAATATAAACCTGGAATATTGAGACTCATATGGATTAATTACAGCATGATTATACAGCATGCAGGTTTTAATGTGGCCTGAATGAGACATGATAGAATTCATGGCAGTTATTTTACTACATGAGCAAAAAAAAATTAACCTCATGTTGCTAATGCTGGAGATTACCCCAATCCCTTGATTCAACAATATCATGTGGACAGCTCTGTGCCAAAGTTAAATAACCTTTCTGTCTTTCACCACTTCTTGCAACTCTTTTTACTATTCATAGGATTGAATGAGCCATCTTAGTCCTCGCATGGAGACAAAAAATTGCAATAGCAAAAAAATCACCTCTTTTTCTGTTCCTGGTGTGCTCTTGATTCAAATATTATGATTTTCTAAAATACATTTATTATTTGGGATTTTACAATAAAGTCTTCTGCAAATTACAGCTATGAGAAGGCTTATTATTGCAAGTGTCATTAATTGTTGTTGCTCACATTAGTCACTTGGAGAGCTTTTGAGTTCATGCTCAATGCTCAGAATTCCTAGGATTGATTTTCTGGTGGAAATGGTCATAGAAAGCTATGTAAGACAAACTCAAGACGATAACTCACTGTTAAAGTCCTTTTCAAGACTCATGTAAATGTGTTCAAAAAGCAAGGAAAAAAGGAATGCAAATGTATCTCTCCCATTTTCAGGAATTTCTGCTTCCAGGGCCAAATTCTCCTTTGATGAAAATGGCCATTTTTAGTGGCTTGTCTGGCTGTGAACATACTGTATAATACTTTCACACTTTAAACTGAAGTCTGACTGAGGTTGACATGGACATTTGAAGAAATCAATAAAAAGGGGATGTATAATTCTTAGCACCTGAAAAAGGTTCTTTTTTTTCTTTTCTTTTTAGGTTTGTTTCTAATGTATCTAAGATTTGTGGAGAAATATTTATTTTTTAAAACCGATGCCACAATGTGATAATGAAGTTTGAGAATGTGAATGTTCTTCATCTTTAAAAAAAAAAAAAAACAAATAAAAAATCCCTTCACTGTAACTTTCTTCCCCATGTCAAATGCTAATATGTCATCATAACATCTATCATCTGTATGCTTTCTCAACAAAATTAATATTGATGTTGTTAGTAGAGTGCTAAAAAGTCTTTACTGTGAGTTATTTTATTGCTTAGTTTTGAATATTCAAATTCTATAATGCTCTATTTCCTATATTGTATATTTTTAAGGTAGGTTTATTTGCACTAGGCTGCAAGACTATATTCTTTATTTCAAGAGAAGCCAGAAATTATTAAAATTGGTAAAAGAAGGCGGTCTATAGGAAATGTATAATTTTGAGAAAATACTACAAAATCATAGTCACGGATTCCCTTCCCATGTATGAAGTTTCATGGCTCTGATTCTATTCTACTGCCTTTGAAGTCAATGGAAAATTTCCCATTAGTTTCAGTAGACCCTTTGTTTTATTTTCAGAAGTATTTTTTAAAGTTTCCCATTTCGAAGTTCCTGTGATTTAACCTTGGTTGTGACCTTGAGAGAATTTTTATGCCCGTGAACAGAGAGAATTGCCAAAGTCAATGAGCCTGGAGGGCTGGACCAAATATCATCCCTTCTAGTGCTATATTCTGTTAACTGCCTAGAATGCCAACCACTTGACTTGATTTCTCCATCCCACTTTATAATTCCAAATATGTATCCACGCAGCTTATGCAATAGTTATACAGCTAAGAATGGCAGCTCAGTAGAAAACCACAGCTAATACTTTGTGAAATGACAAGGACATAAAACTGCAAGAGAGTAGTTGCAGTATGTTAGGGAAAAAAAACCAAAAAGGCAATTTTCTCCAAGTTTCTTGGGACTATTCTGAATGACATTTAGTGTAATAGGCTTGAGAGAAATATTTTCAAGAAAGTAGCTGAAAATTTGTTTTACATAAATTCAGTTGATTCAGGCAAGCAATTATTGCTGCATCAAGGGATTTTTTAAAGACCTGAATAATAAACAAGATAATGGGCTCTATCAGTTTCTTGGGATATTTAAGGGTCTAATTCACTTTTCAAAATGAAAATTTATCCTAAAGTTTCATCTGGTGATGTGGTGCACCATCATGCACTGTGTAAAATCTCACAGTCATGGTTTGATTTATCAGAAGCAGAGATAAAAACACCACTGCATATAAACGACAGTCTTGCTAATGAATGTCAGCCAAAACTTTAACTCATTCCAGGCATTGCTGTATTTTACTTTTATCCTCACATATTTCTAAAAAAATCGATATCCCCTCCACCTCCTCCATCTTGATGAAGCTCTCATTGCTACCAGTGTAATGCCAAGGAAGAACCATGTACTGGATGTTCTTTTCCCTATTCTGTAACAATGACCTAGGTTCACACACACACATCTATATTTCCGCCTTCTCATTCCCTTTTTCTCTACTACACATTTGTTCTACATTCTTCCTCCCTCATCTCTGCACTCCCCAGCGTGAAGCATAATCCACTCCAGGAGGTTTCTGTGGATTTCAGCAAGCGTGGACGGGCTTCTGACTGATATTCTCTCCCTCCCGTGACTTACATAAATTAAATGGCATTTGGATTTCTGAAAGAACTGTATTTGGTTGGAAAGTGAATACTTGTTTTATTCTTAATTTTTCAAAACAGGATTTCTAAGGGGTTTTTTTATCCCTCTTAAATACCAAAGCAATTGTGTCTCAGCAGCTCCAAGTTCCCCTTAGATTTGTGAGCTGAACATTTTGTTTCCTTTAGTGTGCTGATATCTTTCCAAAACAGCATCAATGAAAAAAGCATAGGAAATAAATCCATATCTCTTGAAAGAGTTCTTCTTTGCTAAATACATGGATTTAAGGATGTCCAGGCTCTACCCACAGGAGATAGCAAGAGCATTTAACACTTAGAGTAAATGTACTTCTGAGCTAAATTACTTTTCACCTCTCAAGTATAGTAGAAACATTAAGTAATGATGTTCCAGTACAAATGAAAACCAGCAAATACATAATCAAGAATAAATGAAATTAGAAAACCTATAAAACCCCTGAAATGCAACTAGGCCAGTTTAAAACATTTGCTCTGACTTGATTTCGTCTGTAAGTACAATAATATCTAGCAGATACCTCCCTGCTGAAGGCCAAATGTGCAAAGGTTCTCTTGATGTACTGATTTTAATGAAACATGTATTTAAATGTTTCTTTAAAATTAAATGTCTAGGTTTGGGGAGGCTACGTATCAAAGGAGGACTAGATACCCGGGAAGTAAACACCACATAACTCAATATATTTGTTTGTAATGAGTTGAACAAAGACATCACTAAACTTACTATTAAACATTGCTAAGTGATAATTTACTGGAAAAGGATTGCAGATGGTGAGTTCAGGAATCAGGAATGAAAAAGTAGTGAAGGACTCAAAAAAGTATGGAAAGAGCAGCGTGCCATGAAATATCTATTATGGTTACAAGTAAAATATCTGCAGGTAGACTTCCCTTCCATAATTAGGACCAATGTAAAAATGCATAAAACAGAGAAAAATTGTACGTCAATAAGGTCTCAAAAAAGAATAGACAAATTCTACAGAAAAGCAGGATAAACTTGTGATAAGAGTCCTGATTATCTAGTATGTTACTACCTACACAGGTTTGAAGAGATTAAATTTCTTGATTGCATTATATTTGTTTCATAGGCTTTGATTATCTCCTATTGTATATATTTGCCCTTCTGTTGAAGTGAAAAATTCAGGGTTTGGGACATTTTCTACTGCTGGACAAGAGTCGTGAAGGGGAGAAGGAATGGATGCACCTTGTCCTCTTTTTCTTAGCACTCTTCTGTGTTCCTTGGAGCAGCACGGTCTCCCAAGTGCACACACAACAAGAACGAAAGAAATGCTTTCAGTTAAATCTATTGTCAGGTTTGGGCTTTAACCCATTTTCTCACTCCCACTTACATTTGTAGAGAAGGCATTATTAACCTTCCTAGTGTGGGTAGTATTCTACTTCCTATGCTCATGTGGGGGACCACATGGGGAGTTTAATAAATTCACAAGTAAGAAGTTGCTCTGACTTGTGGATCCCGTATTACTTGTGTTGCCAGAACTGTTTTGACTTTTCATCTTAAAATGGGCTTTAAAACTTATTTTCTGGCCTGTAACTTATAATAGTAAGCAAAACACCAATATGAATAGTTGCAAGGCTCCTTCTGGTGTTTTTCTACCAATATTAAGATACCAGTGCAGAATCAATACTCTCCTCACACCTCTACTGGACATAATGCTGCCACAAAGACTTTGTAAATCCCTGGATCTCACATGACCTATGCCCTGATATCTCTGCTCTACTATACCTGTTGCTTTAAGGTAACTCTGGTCCTTGCAAAATTTAGAGTCACTTGATATTTCCCTAATCCCTTCCGGCTGGTAGCAGCCTCTGCACAGCTACTTGCCATCTGAGTGCAATCATAAGCAGATGCCCAGTGATTGTCTCTGGTAAATGCTTGGCTCTGGCCTATCTGACCCACAGGGTAACCCACTTTTTTTGTGGCCAGGCTAGTGACAGGGTTGTCAAGTGTGACTAAACAGCACTACTTATTCTACTTTGTTCTGCCCGAGAAAAGCTGGACTGCAAGACAAGTTCAGAACATACGTCTACAGGGGAAACAATAAGTGCATGGAAAATCATTGGAGCATTGCTAGAGCCATGCAGGAACTCCTACCTCACTTGCTTCACTGACAGTGTGAGCAGAACAGGATGTGGACATAGGTCAGATGGTGGAGTTTATAGGGAGGGCTCCAGTGTGTCTCCAGTCCCAGTGATGAGCACACCTGCCTCCTCTTGGACTAATGGGGAGGAAAGCACGTATGTCTGTGGAGGCTCTGGCCTTTATCCCCACCTCAACTGTCATAATCACTGTTAAAAGTGAAGAATGTTCTCAGAACATTACCAGCAGCTTCAGACAGATTAGAAGAGATGTGTACTTTGTCTGATAACACTGATTATACAAGAAAAGAGAACAGAAATTACAATGCTTAACACTTTGTATTACAACCAAATCAGAAATTGAAATGTTTGGGAAAAAGTCACAGGGCTATCTCTTGACTAAAATCAGATGTCTGCTGTAAATAAGACAGATACGAAAGTTTCTGAAAGAAGAGCTCACTCTAATCCTTCGTAAAGGAATTGCTAGCCAACTTAAATATAGAATTTGCAATTAGCTACAACTATAATTATTGAGTCAAAACCCAGATGGGAATACTAGATGCGAAAAATCAAATTCTGTAGTTACATTGATTAAAAATATAGAGATAACTAATGTTAGGACTCCATTTAAATACTTGCTTGAATATTTTAATAACATTCCCCATTTTCAAGCATATAATCCTAATAATGTTCACATGTAAGTGTTTTCTAAATGGAAAATTATTATACCTACCATTTAGAGACCATGATTACACAAAGAAAAAGAGATCTTAACGCAGGAAGAACTGTCAGAAGTTAATGAAGCTTAGAGGTATGGCAGGCAAGCTCTGAGTGAGATCAGGAAGCTTTTCATACTAAGCGCTGTTAGCAGTGTGTGCATCACAGAGACACTTGATTTACATGCTCTTCTACATTTAAAAGCCTGTTATAAACATGAACAATTCACCAAAAGTTTTTGTAGGGTAGATAAATACTATAGAAAAACTAGGTGAAGCAGAAAAATGGAGAGCTGTATTTTGCAGATTTTGAGCAACCACAGGATTTCTAATAGGATTTTAGACCCTTACTTGACTGGTATATACTTTTCATCAGTGCATATTTTCTCATGAAAAGTCCTGAATCGATGACATTAAAAAGCTTTGTACTGCATTGCTGTAATTAAATTTTTAATTGTAATTTGGATTTGAGTACTATTCAGACATGGCTGATATTTTCAGTGCTCATGCAAACCAGCTACTGCTACTGATCTGGGACGAGGGAACTCTGAGGGCTGACTTCAATCAGTCTCACAATTTTTCATGGAGAGGACAGATAATCAACCATTGCA